>NC_056744.1:1099814433-1099964433 GCF_019279795.1 Protopterus annectens
GTTATGGTGTCTAATTTAACATTTAGTGACTCCTCAAGATTTTCCCCAGGAATGTGGTTATGGTGTCTGATTTGACATTTAGATTTTAGAGGTGGGCAGTAACCCTGTTTTAGGAGTTTAAAGCGAACTAAAAAACATTGTAGAAAAGTAGCTAACTTGGGCTCTATATTACATCCTTGAAAAATCTCTTCAGCGAATGCCTGTTCAGTGACCAATAAACTCCAACTTCTCCAAATGGCCGTTTTAGCTATTTTTTTTACTAGAGGAATAAATTGCTTGGCCAACCAAAAACCAGACAAACTTTCAAACCCTTCAAAGTGGGGGCCTTTGTCACCCACACCCCCCCAATGTGGGGCGTTATGCTCCCCATGCCCCCCCTAACTAAATATACCAACTCTAAGATCGCACTACAATGGAGAAAAGGGAAAATTCCTGACAATGGCCAAGTGGGTGTTTTTCCCTAGGAAAAGATTCATTGAAATGGCTGTTCATGGGAGTTAGATTTCGCTGTTTATTGGTCAGCAAACAGGCGTTCACTGAAGATTTTTTTTGAAGACGTAATATAGACCCTCTAACTTGGAGCCCACTGAATGCTGTTAGAATGTTGTAATGATATGTACTGGAATCTGCAAGCAACACAAACCTGTGAATGTCATTTTCTGCAATCTACATTTCTGGGCATTATCACAAGAATGGGGTTTAGTTGAGGGAGCCCATAATCCGATTTGTGTAAAGGACATTTCTAACTGAGGAGTAAAGAGCAGCAGGAGAGAAAAATTGGAAATCCAATATTAATTCTGAGAGAACGCCAACTACTAGAATATTTCTAAGTTTTTAATGAGTATGGTAGCAGCATATATAATGTTTTCATCAATAAAACTGTTTATAAAATTATATATATATATATATATATATATATATATATATATATATATATATATAAATGCAGTGAACAACTGCTTGCATCTAATAATTATTGAATATTGTTTAGTAATGTTCTTAGTAATTACATACTGTATAAGATGAAATATTAGTCATATTGTCAGCAATCAAGCTATGTCAAAATATTTGACTAGCATTTGTACTAAAGATATTTAGGGACATTTTTGGTGGGACGATTTAATAACCTACAGAATGTTTGTGATAAGGCCAGTCCGGTACTTTTCCGTTATTGAGGCAACAGATCTAATGAGCACGGTAAATTCTTATATTTGCATTAACTTCTCATTCACTTTAAACAACCAAAAACATTTTAAAAATGTGAAGACATTTTTTTATTGTTGGAGTACTGCACCTTATTACAATATTATAGGCATTTATCAAGTTGACAGACTTAAACCCTAGCACCAAAGTATGTTATGAGCAACAATACCCATTCCATATTTGCTTCTCATTTTAATTACACGAAAGAAAAACAGCTGTCCGACTTGTTGGTTCTCACCCTTAAGCGAAACATTTCAAGCACAAAATTACAGTGTTATTCAACATTTCTTTGCTTTCAAGGGAGAAGTTCACCATTTACACCAGTCCTTTTAAGATTATACCACTGGGACAGCGACCGTACAAACTCTGTTGCAAAATGGTGGTGCAGCTAAGCGGATTACGTTGCTACATTTCCCTTCTTTGTTATGTGCTACTTGCCTTTGTCGAACTACAAAATATTCATCAGGACTGCTCCAAACTCAAGTAATTGAAAAACAAGTTAAAATACATTAAACGCTTTTTGATTTCTTTTTGCAGGGAGCAAATCCCTCAGAACACCTTTCAGCTGATGCTAAAGTTATATATTTCAGATGGTATCACATGTGAGGAAGGGCAAATTCCCTCATCACCGGTATTCCTCAATCTCACACATAATAATAATAGTAATAATAATAATAATAATACAATAATGTGGTATCAGTGACCGATAGTGGACCGCCAGTCCTATATATTTGAATAACAAATTGAGAAATAATTAATTGTGTGACAATAGATACTGTGTTATATCGGCTGAGCCCCTGTATTTATGAGAGTTTACAAAAAATACTGAAATTGCTTACCTACTCTCTCAGACAGCAAAGTTTAATTATAAAGAAAGGACAGACTAGAGCAAACATGGCAAAGTTAAGTATATGGAATAACATATTAGGAAATGTTCTGTGATGGAATATACATGTTGCATTTTATACAGTGGGCTACGTTTCTTGTTAATATTTTTAGAATAAGCATTACGCACTATGGTGTAACCAGTTGTCACTGGGTCAAGATGTTAGCAGTAAAAGGTGAATGTAGATACAGGATAATAAGTTGTGTGAGGAAGGTTTGCTGGCACCTGTTATTTTTTGAGATACTCTTATGGGATGTAGAAAATTTAAGGGAAGACTGGCATGCAGACTTGAAGCTGAATATCTTTTATTATTATTATCATTATTATTATTATTATTATTATTATTATTATTATTGTTGTTGTTGTTATTATTATTATCATTATTATTATTATTATCATTATTATTATTATTATTATTATTATTATTATTATTACTGTATGGCTGGATTTTGCTCAGTCCTGGTGAGCACATCTTTGTATGCAGAAACTGACTGCATGGAAGAGAAAGTGACAGATATGAAATGTGAAATATTTTAACCAGTCTTGCTAAGAATACCGTATTGATGAAAAGGAGTGCTATGCTGGGTATATTTATAAAACATATTTGATTCTAGAAACAATTGTGAGGCTCCTCATCATGTGTTGATTATGATGATAGGTGAAGTGATATCTTGGTCACAGCAGGGGCATGATACAGACTGGATAAGTATGTAAAGTAGATGAAATGTGAGTGTTTCGAAAGTTATGGAATGTGTGGATTAGATGTTATGTATTAAGCTGAATTGTACAGCAGTTTATACAGTAGTGGATAAAGAGGATAAATGAGTGGAGAAAAGTCATGCATTGTTGATGGAGAGCTTTTCTGGGAGAAAAGTTAGGAAGGTCTGCATTTAAAATGTGGGGACATAAATGAAGGAACATAAAAGGGATCATAGGGAAAGGCTACAGAAGATGGTGTGCACTGGCAATAGTGATAATCAGTAGGTGTTGAGAAATAGGGTGACTTCAGTGGGACTTTGCTTAAATGATTTATCCAGCTTTTACCATTAATAAAGAGCAATGAAACTGACAGTAAATATATTATGTGTGAATTTTGTATGACTTCTCTCCACAATAACGAAACGTATTGTGAATGATGCCTTGGGAAATACATATTTACTTACAGTGAAAAGTAGTAGCACCAAGTAACAAAATGAATGTGTTTTAGCTAGAATTTATGGAAATATGCATGTAAAATTTAATGGCATTACATCTCATTCAGGAAATATGAATAATTATAAATATGTTTGTTACATTAACAGCAATAAATCATTTTTTTAAATAAATACATTTCAATGAGTGTGGTTTTCTCTTAAACATAAAAATAGATATATTGTAAGGACAGACTTGCTAGCATTGTATACTGTAATGTCCCAGATTTTTGAAACACCTTGCTAATTTTATAACTAGGCAGGGTTCAAATGGAAAGATGAAATCAACAAGAAAAGAAAAGCTGTATTGCTGGAACTGAATTCATCCTCAAGTCTAGATGAGCACCCTTACATGGTGGACCCTGTTTGTATAACATCTCACCAAATCAACACTGATGTATAGACTATATTTTACATATCACAGAGAAAGGTCAAGAAATAAAAAAGAAGCCTGGGAACACGGATCCCTAGATAAAAACTGCCCATTTTTAGAGTCTGCAGTGGTGCCAGGACTGGATAAAAAGGCAGTATACAATCCCCAGGACAGAGCAACATTTCTATCACAGGTTTAGACCAGGATCAGGGGAGGGTGGCCCCTGTGGAAAAATGAATAAACAGTCAACAAACAAACAAAAAAAAAACACAAAAACTTACAGGGCAAAAAAAGAGACATAAGAATGATAAAGTGGACCACTGAGGATAAGAAATAATTTACATGTTGTTACTATTATGCAAGAAACCCATACTTTCCTGACAGAGGATATATAAAAAGATTAAGAGAGCAATTAGAAGGAAGAGAAATACTTGAATTAAAAAAATTGTCAAAAGTTACAAATAAAAATTATATTCCTTAATGTAACAGGTCAGTGGAAAACATTATTTAGATGAAGAAACACTGGGCTGCCTGAAAAAAAGAAGTGACAGAAGAAGTGAGAGAAGATAAAGAAAAAAAAGCAGAGGTTTTTGAAAGGTATAAAAAGAAGCAAAGGCATTAGAAGTAAAGAGATCAGATACCATACAATATTTATGGAAAGTCAAAAGCCAAACTTATCGATGTAAAAACACAGCTCCAAAAATATTTGCAGAGAATTACCAGCAAAGGCACTTGGATATGAAAAATGTCACAGTGATAAAATAAGATTGGAAAAGGGGGAATGTAGAAAAGAAGATTATGTCCTTTGGCAAAACAAACTTTCTAAACTCCTACACAACACACTAGGTGTACCCCAGGGATCCATACTAGGGCCCCTTCTATTCTCCATCTTCATTAACAACCTCTATTCTGCTATCCCTACAGTCAGCTGTTTCCAATACGCTGATGACTCCACCCTGCTATGCTCAGCCACATCTGCAAATGAACTGTGGTCAGCTACACAAACCACCTTTAACACAATTGAAAACTGGCTTTCTGGTCATCGTCTGATCCTGAATCCCAAAAAAAAAAAAAATTTTGCTTTTCTCACCAACACACAGGTCTACTGCATTCCCTTTTACCACTAAATCTAATAATGGCACAATAATCTCCCCAGACTCCTCTACAAAACTGTTAGGTGTTTTAATCGATAATAATCTTAAATTCGACATACATGTTAATCAATCCATAAAAATATTAATAAAAATCTAGGCTCACTTTTCAGGGTAAAAGCCTTCTTAATCCCTCCTGCTAGATTTAACATAACTCACTCTCACTCTCACCTTCTTTCAACTCTTTTGTATGCATCCACGATACTCTCCAATCTAAACAAATCTGTCCTTAAAAAACTCTCTATCTGCTATAACCATATTGCCAGATTTGCCACTGGCCTGCCTTATAGGACTCATCATTGTATTAACCTGAACCAGCTTGGGTGGCTAGAATTACCCAGCTTGATCCAGTATAACCTCATGATTACTGCCCATAAGATCCTTTACAATCCAGATAATACTCCTCCTCTTAAAAATATTATCACCCCCTATCACAATCCCCAACCTCATCGATCCTCTAATAAATTACTAGTCCAGACTATCAAAACTAATAACCACCGCTGACTCTCTGTTCACAAACTCTGTAGGTAGATCCTGGAACTCTCTCCCAACCGAAATTACTTTGTTCAACTCCCTGAGTCAATTCAAGACTAGACTTAAACAACATCTGACACTAAACTGGCTATGTCAGTGTAGCAAACCCGACTAACTCTCCTTGACAACGAGACTAAAATAGTTATTTTAGCTTACCTGTGGCACTATCCTGACCTTTACTTTGTTTAACTCTAACGTGTTTAGGTATGTAACCACTGTAAATATTGCATCTGTAACTAACTGTATGAGTTAATAACAGTATTCATAGCTGACATGAATTACTGAACGATGACCTACTCTCTGGATTTTCTTTAACCCTTGGACTTCTATAATTTTCATAGGTATGTAACCTCTATAAATATTGTATCTTAAACTTAACTGCTTGCTTAGATATGTTAACTACTGTTTATACTGTATTTTTTAATCTAATTTGCTGACCTTGGAGCTTTTCTCCCCAGGCCTCCGCTGAAAATGGACATGTAGCCAGTCAGACTATCCTGGTCAAGAAATGTAAAATAAAATAAATAAATAAATAAATATTGTGGCAAGACTGTTGCAGTGGGGATTGTGCAAACATTATGGTATTGAAGTGGCTGAAAAACACTGGAAACATGAGACACAAAGCATCATAGAAAATTATGACGTTTATATCACATGGGATCACCCATTACCAACAGTTCAAAAGATAGATGCTAGAAAACCGAATATAGTGGTCCAAGAAAAGAAGACAAAAGTAGCATTGATCATTGAAATTGCAACATCCAGTGACTACAGTGTCTTGCGTACAGAGAGACACAAAGTCATAAAATATCAGGATCTGCAGGCAGAAATGAGAGTAATGTGGAACAAAGATACACAGACAGTTCCAATAGTAGTTGGAGCAACTGGTCTTATAAAAAAGAATTTACAATTGTATTTAGATATGTTACCAACCCATGTAACCCCGTATGAATTGCAGAAGTAGTCATTACTGGGCACATTGCGAGTGCTGCGAAGAGCACTTTTGGCTGACATAAAAGATTGAAACAATACTAATTTCATGAACTTTAATCATACTTTGAGTTAAGAATGGGGTCCATTCCCATCATAGCATTAGAAACCCAAAGGAGTTGGAGAAATTAAAAAGCCATTAGATATAGCAAACCTCCTGGCTGATAAATTCAACTTTACCCCTCCACCCCCTCAGCCTTCCCTCAGGAAATATCATCAAATATAACTCCCCCCTACTATCACTAGGGAACAGGTCCTTAATGCTTTGTCTAAGACCAAGTACACTGCATCAATAGGCCTAGACAATATCCCAGGATGCCTTCTAAATAGCATGAAACATGACCTATCAGGGCCTCTGGAATTATTATTTAACTGTAGCCTCAAAACAGGCTTCATGCCTAATGAATGGAGAAAGGCAACAATCCTCCCTCTGCACAAAGGTGGGCTATCTACAGACCCTGAAAACTACAGACCCGTAAGTCTCACTAGTCTTATATGTAAAGCCATGGAAAGAATTATCATGGAGATGATAAACAGAGATATAGTAAACCTCCAGACACTGGACCCAACACAATTTGGTTTCGTCAAGGGCAGATCATGCCTACTCAACCTGGTGAACTTCTTCAAGAAGGTCACTAAAGCAATGGATGAGGGCAAAGTCGTTCACACTGCCTACCTTGACCTGGCCAAGGCATTTGACACAATGCCCCACTCAGGTATTGTTGACAAATTCAAGAGGTTAGGTACAAACCCGTATGTCAACCACTGGATAGACAAATGGCTCACAGACAGGGCCTAGGAAGTTATATTGGGGAGTCTACCTCTATAAAGAGGCCATTCAGAAGTGGGAGTCCCTCAGGGATCAGTCCTTGGACCATTCCTTTTTGGCATTTACTTCTCAGAAGTCAAGGCCAATGTCAATGGTCTCTGGCTGACAAAATTTGCAAATTATTTCAAATTAGGAGCTGTCATTGAATCTCACACTGACAGAAATGTTCTCCACTAGGGGCTGACACAAACAAACAACTGGTGTCAGAGCCATGGACTAAAACTAAATGCCAAGAAATGCATAATAGCATCCTTTGGGAAGTCATCTACCCTGGTAACTATCATATTGACAAAACACCCCTTAGAGCTGACCCAGTAGTCAAGGACTTAGGGACACACATAGATAGTAATCTAGCCTTTGATCATCATGTGTCTACAGTGGGGAGGAAATCATTCTATGTTGTGCAAATTATAAACAAAGGTATGTCATCTAAGTCCAAGAAAGTCATTGTTCCACTGTATTTGGCATTCATTAGACCTGGCACTGAGTACAATGCCCCCCCCCCCCTTGGTATGTACCTAACCAGGCATATCCAACAACTGGAACATCCATAGAGGTTCTTCACTAAAAGAATACATGGTGTAAGTAATATGTCCTATGCAGACCACTCAAGGCCTTATCCCTGTATTCTGCTCCTACAGGCTTTTGAGGGGAGATCACTTTTAATGTAACTTTGACTAGTTAACTGTTTACTTGACCACCATTTGCAGTGTAGTGTGCTGGGCATCTAGGGTCAATCAGGACTTGAACAAACAAACTAGCAAGCTGTAGTCCTACACAGAATTGAACAAAAATTTGTCCATGCCAAACACAGCACATGTTAAAAAATAAGTAACGTCACAGGATAGCAGCTACTTGAAAGACAGCTGTTAAACTAATTACCTGTTTTTATATGATACACTTCATTTTCATGGCATGCACTTCACCTATGAGATTTAGCTGCCTTTTTTTGTTCATATATTTATTAACATTCTTCCTAGACCTAGTATTCATGAATTTAATGCTATGAGGCAATAGTAACTCTCGTTCCAAATCAGTGAGCCGTTGATGTTCCTGCTTGAGATATAATGCAGGCTGACCCAAAACAATGGAACTAATAAGTCTCAGTGTAACATTATAATCATTTTGAGAGCTTTGATTGATCAAAGTGACCCTGGTATCATTATGTGATCAGTCTAGAGGTCAAATGATTTATTTTTTTGTACATCAGAATCAGTAGCGTCTTTTATTGATTTTCAAACATAGGTTTGATAACACATTTCTTTAAGGGCATTCATTTACCTTTTTTTACTGTTCCATTTTATTCTTTATCATATCCATCTTTATTGATTTTTTTCATCTTCTAAATTATATCCATACTTTCCATGTTATTTGAAAATCGCATCCTTTAAAAATAAGGAAATATATCAGATTGTAGTAACTTGTGATATTGACATGTTCTTCAATACTTGAATATAGGATACACTGAAGTCCTAGCATGCATTATTCTCAACAACTGCCTCTTTCTGAGAAGATATTCATATAGTATCACTGTCATTTCTGGCCATTCAGAAATGCAGCATATATATTTTTGTCTGGTAGTGCAAGAAAATGTCATAAACAGTAGAAAAATGTCTGTATGGTCTTTATGTAAGGTATTTTAACCAGGACTGAAAGAGCATGTAACAGCTTCATAATATTTGAATGGACATCCCAAATTGTTATCAACATCAACTTTACCCTGATGATATAATGACAACAGGCGTAAGAAGTAAATGAAGTAGAAGTATGACCCTTCCACATCATAGATGAAGTGAATTTACATAGCTGTACAAGTCCTCTTATTTTAAACTTCTTCAGTTCTTACATATTATAGCTGATAAACTTTATTTGGAATTAGTAATCAAAGTTACATGGATATAAGTTCTTTATCTTTTGCCAGCCATGCTCCAAATTGAAGACAATCAACACCTCTGTTGTTGAACTGCAATAAGCTGATATCTTTATAGCATGTGGTCACTTGAAAGAATGTAGCTTACCTGTGAATGCTTTTCAAAGCACAATTAATATTTTTGCTTATTGTCAACCGTGATGCAGCCTATATGCTTTCAAATCAACCTGCTGTTCCTTCACGTACCAGGATCTAAGAATATCCCTTTAAATGTACTGAATACTTTTCTTATCTCAGTAAGCACTTTTGCCAAAAAGTCAGCACTGATGATTTTAGGTACCAATTAAATGTACTAGCACTGGTTTTGACATATCAAAAACTGTATTTACTAGAGTTATCATATCATGCTCAGACTACATTCTTTTGACAAATATCATATATATACTGTATTATATGGTTGTGAAACATCTGTAGTATAACAGAAGCATGTGAACACTTTTGGAGTGCTGCATTCTAGAATTCTTAGTGAATTATAGGTGTTAAAACAGGGATATAGACATCAGTGTTAGCACTGTGGCACAAGTTAACTTCTCCACCATCAAACCATACTGACACACCACCATCCTTGTTATGGATGAAAAGGTTCTTTGAACTAATTAACTAACCTGGACATCAAAATAAAAATAAAAATAACTATAATCAACTCTGTTGAAAAGGAAAGACTGTAAGTATGCCTGTCAACATGATTCAAAAAAAAAAAAAAAAAAAAAAAAAAAGCAAGATGTGAAATGCCAATTTCCTGATTATTGCTACTACAAAGTGCTTAGAATAAGTGGTCTAGAGCTAAAGTCACATATATACTATTGTCATCATCATGCAAATTAAACAGATCCTGAATGCGCAAACACTACCTCCACTAGTTCTCGCACACATTACTTCTTACCACCATCCCTTTCTATCATGTTTATCAACCACCTTAAATTCCATTCAATCTTACTTCAACCACTGTTAACTGCACCTTCTCTGCTTCAAATAATTTGTACAGTATACCAAACTGGATGCGTTCCGAAACCAGCGAGTAACCTTAAAGTGCACAGTAACTAAATTCAATGACAGAGTTGAAAATACAATATCCAAAGATAATTCTTTTATTTTAAGCTCTATTCACAGGCTTTTCATCAGCCGCATGCTGACTTCTTCAGAAAAAACGGAATACAATTTTAAAATCAACCACATGATTTAAATAACATCATTACAAATCACATGGTTCCTACTTTAATTTAAAACCACCTATCATCGTACTTGCACATGCACTGTGTTCTAAAAAAACGTAACTAACCTAAGTTTAGCTGGCATATAAACTATAGTTAATACTGTACCCGTTGATGTATTAAATAAATCCAATGACCTTTCAAATGCATTGAAACAGAAATCACTTGCTTGTGGCATAACATATGTGCCAAATAACAAATGCAATATTTGCAAACCATTCTAAGGAAAATATAAAATAACATTGAAAAAGCACAACTAGATAAATGACAGTGGTTGAACTTGAGCCTATTGCCCTAGAATTATTAATATAAAGCAGATCGAGTAAGCTCACCCGAATAAGCTATTTACTAACGGTCGGAGCTTTTGTATTGATATAAAAATCAAACTGTATCCATACAAAACTCTAACAATGTGTTACAAACCCGGGGACAATAATCCCCTCCCCTAATTGACTTTAACACAGCCTCAATAAAACCGAGGATTAAAAACGAACATACAAAATCTATTCTAAGCCAGTGACATTTCAGTAATAAGCTTCGCTCCAGAAAGGGCGTGTTAATAACCTACAATCCACCAGTTTAAATCTACTACTAACCTAACACAGTTATGTTAATAAGACGCACTAGTATATAAAATGAAACAATAGAACCTAGTGTGAATCAAATGAACTAATACATACAGGTAGTAAATGACAATAAAAAATAAGTAAAATTGTACATATGCCTAAATGCATCTATGACCTCAAAACATCACTACCGCTAAAATCTTAAAGAAACCTGAACACAAAAATTGGTCACAAAATACTGCTGTCTAGCTTAGAGGACAAACCATTATAAGCACCCAAAACTCAAACTCAAAAAAATCATTGATTTATAAAGTTCCAAAAGGGACTAAGTAGGGACTAGAATTATTATCTATTTAGCCTCTTCAATTTTAAGAGGCAAGATATGGACAACATGCCATTAATGCCAGGTGTATGTCAAGCGTCCAGCCTTAGTTGCCATAACAACTCTCTGTATTCCAAGACGAAGGATGTAGGTCCACCTCTACCATCAGATTTGAACTGGTCTATAATAAAAATCTGGAAGTTATGATTGGGATACTCCACCGTATGCTTAGCTAAGGCATTCTCCATCTTACCCTTTCTCATGGCATATAAATGTTCATATATGCGTTCATGCATTTTCCTGTCAGTTTTCCAGACATAGAACGCTGGACAACATGAACATTGAGCTATACAAACTACTTGGGAACTTAAACAGTTATACCTTCCCCTTATATGATATATTAGATCCTTTATTACATATCTAAAGCCAGTCTTGATATAACTACAGTACCGACACATATTGCACTTGTACATGCCGTCCCTGGTACTGGGTGTAAACAGTTTCTTCTGTAAGATACTCTTAAGGTTAGAACTCCTTTTAAACACTATTCTCGGTCATTCAAACATTGATCTACTAATAGAATCATCCTGTAGTATTAAATTCCAATTTTTCAATATAATGGAATATAATTCCTTGGCATCCATACTGTACGTCAGTATAAAACTGTTGTACATTAGGGTTATCTGGGTACTATGCATTACAGAATCCTCCTGCAGCACATGGTCTTGGTTCAAAATAGGTATATAAACCCCAGTAGCCCTCTTGTTCTGTACCTCCCTTACCAGGTTGTTAATGAGATCTATAGGGTAACCCCTGTTGAGGAATAGGTTGGTCATGAAAATACATTCCTCAAAGAAATCACAGTCTCAGGTTACCATACGGGCCTCCCTAACCAGTTGTCCTTTTATGATTGACCTTTTTTGAGAAAATGGATGACAACTGTTAAAATGGACATAGCTATTAGAAAAGGTCTCTTTTCTATAAATCTTAGCTATGAAACATCTTTTTTCTTTATCCTTTGGAAAGTTAATGTCCAGATAGGCTGCCCGATCTGAGGAGAAACTGTGGGTGAACCAAAGAAATTCTGTGGATGTATTAAACAAATCCATTAATATGTTGACTGTCTCATCGTTACCCTTCAGGATGATAAAAATATCATCCAGAAGTCGGGTATACAGGGAGACTCTGTCCAGGAATAAGGGGTTGGGTAAAATGTAATGACCCTCCCAGTAAGCCATGACCAAATTGGCCACACTGGCTCCATAAGGTGAACCCATCGGCACCCCTATCAACTGATGAAAAAAATCTGTTGTTAAAAGATACATAATTATGGGACAAAATTATATCCAGCAGTTCACTGACCATTTGGATTTCTTTTACTGGGGCTTTTTTTCTTATTAGTATGGCCGGAATCCAATCTAGAGCTACTGAGTGGGGAATGAAGGAATAAAGATCCTTCACGTCAATAGTTAGAAAATGGCTGTCCTCACTATAAGTAGTTTGATTTAACCTAGAGAGGAAAGACCAAGAACCTTAGAAATTTGTGGCTCACTGGTCGCATATTTCTTGAGTACTGTATCTACCACTTTAGCACAGGCGTAAGTGATACTGCCCCTAGCGCTGACCAGTGGACGCATGGGTGGATCTGATGGATTCTTGTGGATCTTAGGAGATCCAAAAATGGTGGGTATTCTATATGTTGGTAGAGAAATGAAATTTAATAGATCCAGGTCTATAGTTCCGTTGCTAAACATATCTCTGAAATAGCCGGACACTCTAGAATTACCTATATTTAGTTCATTTCTAGATATCTCAGTATATGTATCACTGCTAAGAATTTCTTCCATTTTCCTGATATAATCTACCGCTTTCATAACTACCAACCCTCCACCCTTATCAGGTTGCATAACTCTCACTGGGGAGTTGATTACAGAATCCAATAACATTTTTTCTTCCTTACTGATGTTAAATTTATTCATTTGATTTGATAGAGGGAGGTTTAAAGCGTGTCGTGTCTAATTCACACACTTGTTCGAATACATTTAAAGCTGGACGTAAAGGAGGGTTATAAGTGCTCGAAATAAAGAAATCACCTTTGTCCCTTGTGAGATTACCTAAAAGTACCTGAAGGTTTAATTTCCTGGCAAATAATTTCAGATCTAAAATAGATGATGCTAGGTCAGCTCGTTTTGAAGGGACAAAGGAGAGCCCTTTTGCCAACAAGTCCACCAGTTCCTTCTCAAAAATAAAGTCCGAGAAGTTGTATATTCTGAAATCCCTTCCAGTATTATATACTATATTGTTTGTCCTTGACAAATTACAATCCATGCCCCGTAAAGGCAAAATTAATTCCTCCTGTTCCTGGACCGGTTGCTGGGCTTCCGGCCCTGGTCCATCTGTGGGGAGGAGGCTGGGTCCTGAAAATTTGGACCTTCCATTTCCTCATTGGAAATGTTAGATTTGTGTTGGCCTGCTAGTCTTTCACTACATCTAACTGGATCCGTGGCTTCCAGAGAGTCGACGGGGGGGGGGGGGGGTTCCAAAGAACTGGACCCCTGCCCTCTGTCCATTTCGGCAGACCTAGAATTATAACTTCTCTCTGGTCTCCATGCTTTGAAAGACAAAAAATTGCCCTGAGAAGCTGGAGGTTTTGGATAGGCAGAACCATCTTTGTAGACTTTAATGTCTCTAGTTAGTTTCTTAATCTTAATTGCTGTTAATTTCGTTATATGGTCATCAATACTGGAATAGGTTTGATCATAGTCGTACCTATACCTATGAAAGTTGAAATCACTCTTAATCTCCCCATCCAGTTTAGAAATGTCCAGAGTTGAATTATCAGCTGCTGATTGATAATGTTTGCTAATAAGGTTCATGAGTTCAAACCCATGTCTGTCAAACAACTGGTTTAACTCAAGATGGAAAGGGGACCCCTCTTTCAAGCCCACAGGATATTGCCAAGATCTAAGTCCTTTTGGAACCACACCTGCTCATTTGCACTCACCAAAATAAGCCACCTCCAACTGTATTTTTCTCAACTTCATTAGATTCTGATTGAACATGTTAAGTTTAAAGGGGAGGTCAGATACTCCCCCTGTATACTGATCCTGTGCAGCACACTCGCCATTGTTTAAAAAAGAAAAAGAACAGTTTAGCCATATATTTAAATTGGGCATGCTTTGTAGATTAGATGTAGGTAAAATAGTACTACCTGTTTGTAAAGGTGACCGACCATGAACCTGCCCTCCGGCTATAGTCTGATTGTTCGGAAGTTGGTCGTTGGTTAATGCAGAAACACTCCTGTTGTAGGTAGAATTGCCTTTTGGGCCAAATGTAACCTTAGGTGCAACAGGAGGGCCACCTCTAACATGCCCCTCATTGTCCAACCCATGAAGATTGGATGCCTGTTGAGAGCTCAAAACCTCATCCAAACGGGAAGAAAGGTTATTGACTTTCTGAGTCAATAACTCGATAATCTGGGTTAAGTTGCCAGTTTCTCCTCCTGTACTGGTTCCTGATGGTATATTCGGAACGTCATCCATAACACACACACAACCACGAACCAAATGTAGCGTAAAAACCAAAAAAGAAAACCAAACTGGATGCGTTCCGAAACCAGCGAGTAACCTTGAAGTGCACAGTAACTAAATTCAATGACAGAGTTGCAAAATATAATATCCATAGATAACTCGGAGCTCTTGTATTGTAACATAACACTGCTGTGTTAGGTTAGTAGTAGATTTAAACTGGTGGATTGTAGGTTACTAACACGCCCTTTCTGGAGCGAAGTTTATTACTGAAATGTCACTGGCTTAGAATAGGTTTTGTATGTTCGTTTTTAATCCTCGGTTTTATTGAGGCTGTGTTACAGTCAATTAGGAGAGGGGATTATTGTCCCCGGGTTTGTAACACATTGTTAGAGTTTTGTATGGATACAGCTTGATTTTTATATCAATACAAGAGCTCCGACCATTAGTAAATAGCTGATTCGGGTGAGCTTACTCGATCTGCTTTATATTAATAATTCTAGGGCAATAGGCTCAAGTTCAAACACTGTCATTATCTAGTTGTGCTTTTTCAATGTTATTTTATATTTTCCTTAGAATGGTTTGCAAATATTACATTTGTTATTTGGCACATATGTTACGCCACAAGCAAGTGTTTCAATGCATTTGAAAGGTCATTGGATTTATTTAAAACATCAACGGGTACAGTATTAACTATAGTTTATATGCCAGGTAAACTTAGGTTAGTTACGTTTTTTTAGAACGCAGTGTATGTGCAAGTACGATGATAGGTGGTTTTAAATTAAAGTAGGAACCATGTGATTTGTAATGATGTTATTTAAATCATGTGGTTGATTTTAAAATTGTATTCCGTTTTTTATGAAGAAGTCAGTGTGCGGCTGACGAAAAGCCTGTGAATAGAGCTTAAAATAAAAGAGTTATCTTTGGGTATTATATTTTGCAACTCTGTCAATGAATTTAGTTACTGTGCACTTCAAGGTTACTCGCTGGTTTTGGAACGCATCCAGTTTGGTTTTCTTTTTTGGTTTTTATGCTACATTTGGTTCGTGGTAATTTGTACAGTATCTCATATATCCATCTATTCAAACACAGATACAACTACACACTGCCTGACTTTGACACTAAGCATAAATATAAACCAAAATCCTACTACTCCAGCTTCCATAAAATGATTGCTATACAGTTATGTGGTGATATGGGTCCCTGTTAGAATGTCAAATGTTTGTAACATTGATGTTCATAATAATGAAATGGACTAGAGGCTACGACAAACTGTTAAACACAAAAACGAAACAGAAACAGATGAAGCGGCACTTGAATAACAACACGGCAAATAAGTAAATAAATTTATTAATGTTAAATTAATACATTTATTTACTTATTTGCCGTGTTGTTATTCAAGTGCCGCTTCATCTGTTTCTGTTTTGTTTTTGTGTTTAACAATTCATAATAATGAACCCAGAACATCAAAAGGCACAACATTAAAGTGCTGTAACACTAAAACTGAAATGATCGAAATGTGCAGGTAAGTGGTTGTGTGAGATCACAGTACAACTTGGTTTGAGCATTGCCCATTCCCAGCTGCAATGTGAGCTTGGAGGTGGTATATAAGAGGTGGGGGGCACAGTCCCGCATGGGTCTATATTATAACATCGAATTTTATAAAGTTCGAATGTTATAATATCGAACCAGTTTTGTCGAACACTGAAAATAGCAAAGGTGCAGGACACCAAATTCTTTCCCAGGGAAAGAATTTGGTCAGCCGTTGCTGTGGCTTCGCTTTTTTCAGCGTTCGATATGTTGGTGCGTTATGGGTCAGGTTCAGGTAAGTGTGTGATTGTGCGTAGGTTAGGGTTAGGGGGTGGGTTAGGTGAGTTAGGGTTAGGGAGCGGGTCAGGTAAGTGTGCGGTTGTGTGTAGGTTAGGGTTAGGGGCGGGTTAGGTGAGTTAGGGTTAGGGTGTGGGTGAGGTGAGTGTGCGATAGTGACAGACCTTAGGGTTAGGGTCTCGGGTTAAGGTAAGTGGATAGCTAGTAGTGTATGTAAAGTTTAGTTTAGGTGTAGGATTTTAAGTGTATGTGTATGGATTGCTGTTTTTTGTGCGTGTTTGTGTTGTGTGTATGTTTCTCGGAATAGCGATTTTATTCTGACTGTTCGATGTGTGTGGAATTCGGTGTTTAGGGTTCGATATTATAACATTCAATCTTTGTAGATTTCGATGTTATAATATAGACCCGTCCCGCACATAAGGGGGCACAGAGTGGCTTGACCCTCTGAAAAAGTTTTTATAGTTGATGTTTTCAGTTTTAGTTCTACGGGACATTGATGTGCCTTTTTGATTTTCTGAGATCACAGTTATGAATGTCAATATTATGAACATTCCACAATCTAACAGGAATCCAGTGATATTTGTCCTAACCCTTAATTGCCTCCACCCAGCTAATATACCCTACTGCAATACACCATATAATACAGACATGCTCCCCTTCCCATTCAGGACTTAAAAAAAAATATTCAATGTTAATGTTAGGAGCATTTGTAACAAATTAACTGAACTCCTGTCTTGGATGGCTAATGACAACCTTGACCTTATACTCACTGACGCACGGCTAAAAGCAGAAATCAAAGAAGACCACATTCTTCCACTTAACTTTAACATCATAAGAGCAGACAGAAAAACAAAAAAAAAATGAAAGTGGACCACTCATTCTTTTTCCTTAAAATTTACAACTGTCCCTCTACTCTCAATATGTCCCACAATCCAGCAATGCTGAAATATTGATATTCTACTTAAAAATTAATACCCATAAAAACCATTTGGATCAAAGCATTCTCACATTCCACTTAGTGACAACATTGTTACAGCTGAAGATATATTTGATTGGGCATATTCTCACAGTTCTCATGAAATATTTACCCTAGGTGACTTGCACATGAATTTTTACTCATTTAACGGTGATTTTCTCCTATTTATCTTTCTTACTTTCAACCAATTGATTTCTTCTCCAACTAGATATAACAAACTTTTCAGTTCTTACTCAACCCTTGACTAGTTTCTTATAACTCACCAAAACAATGTAGTAAAAACGGACATCCTACCAGATACCTTCAAGATCCTTCTTTGTAAGGCATCAAGTATACTCACCTACCACCCATCCTTTGTAATGAGACAAAAAGTACATTCACCTAAACATCACCACTTTAAATTGGTATGGCAGTTCTCCAACTTCTTTATAGACACTTTTACTTCTACCTTATAACTTTCTTAAGGCATCTCCCACTAGATGAAGCCACTGATCAATAAATAATTTAACATACTCAATGAGCAAGTTCCACTGTGAAAAAAAGAGTCTAAGCTTACACTATCCCTTGGCTTGCACTAAAAACAAGCAACAAATGAAGGAAGGATAAACTTTGGAAATTATGGATCTCTACCACAAATTCACATTTCTATCAGCAGTACAGGCACTCACACACACACAAAAAAATAAATCTCTCATAAACAATGATAAGAGAAGATTTTCTATGAAGTTGCAGGACTCTCAAAATTATAATCCTAAAGAATTCTGGAAAACTATCAACAATCTTTTAAATCCAAGCAAAAGCAATCACCCCAGCAAATGTTTAACAAATTCAAATAGGCAAATCACTTCAAATGTTAACATATGTTTTATTAAAGAAACAGTATCTTTAATCAAAGGTAATGCCAATTATCTCTATTAGTCTCTTCATCTATAAACAAAGCCCAGTTGCTTTTTCTCCATTAAACCCATAACCACTTGCACTATCATAAAAATACCTTCTGAAGTTAAAACAAACCACTATAGCTGTTAAGGATCTCCCAACCGAGTACATACAATTGCTGCTGATGGCTTAGACCCTATTTCTATCTTATAGATTCATAGGTTCATAGGTTGGTACTAGGCTATCGGCCTTAGGGCCTATACAAGCCTAGCCATAACAATTCCCTGGCTATTTTTTCCCACAGTATTTACTTCCCTGGACCCTTGCTGACAACCTTGGTAAATAGTAAAATGAAACACAAACCAAACCAAAACACAAAGAATCCAAGTGAAGAAGCTGGATTGGACCCACTCACAAGTTCACACGAGTTGCAGATAGGAGACTCAATTGAAATGTACCAAAATCCACTTTATTCAATCCAGTAAAACAAATCCACAAAGGATATTCACAGAAGATAAGCACTTTCGTCTAGAAAGTCTAGACTTCATCAGATAACTTATCACAAATGGGTACTTCCTTTTATAATAGCTCGGCATAAATAATTAAAACAATTAAGTAAGTAAATAAGTAAAAATCAGTACAAGCACAATGCTAGCAGTCCTAAAAGTGAATACATAATAATAGCCTACTGTCAGATAACACACAACCCCCCAAAAAGTATACAATAAATACAAAATAAATATGCATCATGAAATATAAAATGTATATGAAAGATGTTAAATAAAAATATGTATAAAATCTATTTAAAATAAATATGATTTTAAAACTACATAAATATATAAAAATTGTGTTAAATTGCTATATTGTTCAATAAATACTAGGGAGGTATTGTTACCTCTCTAGTGCCTTTAATTTCAGTATGGGGCTAATAGTAATATATTAATTTAGACCTGGCCAGTTCCCTGAATTTAGACATAATTGCCAACATAGTTCTCTTTTTTCCAACAATAATGACCAAGCCCCTCCTCTTATATCAATGCTAATACTATCTATAATAAAAAATAGAAATTTATAGTTAGTGTTCTCCATTATGTGCATACTTAAAGCGTTGGTCTCTTTTTTATTTTTTATATCATACGAATGTTCATATATGCATTTTTTTAACTTATTGTCAGTCTTGCCAATATAATAACAAGAGCAGAGGGTACACATAGCACAATAAATGACCTTCTCTGAACAACAATTATATTTCTGGTTGATCCTAATTTCCATATTGTTAATGCAAAATGTATTACCCTCTTTTATGTGTCTGCAGTAGTTGCATCTACCACATTTGTTCATAGAACCAGGCCTATGGTTAAGGTACATATTTCTAGTTTCAAAAATGTTTTTCAAATTCTTTCCTTTTCTGTAGACTATAGTAGGTTGTAAGCCTATTAACGATCTGATGTTCTTCTCGTGTCTAAGGATGGACCAGTTTTTTACTAAAATATATCTTAGTATGAAACTGTCTTGCGTAAAAACAATAATAAAAGAAGTTTTAAAATCTCTACCTTCTTCAGTAGTATTAGTGTCATCATTGTTAATAGTTGGAGCATTAATAGTAACATCACCTGAAAGTAGGGGTAGGTAAAAATCATGCTCCCTCTTATTGACAACCTTAATCATAATGTCACTGATAAATTTAAAAGGGTAACCTCTTTTCAAAAACATATGTTTTAGATTATCACATTTGTTCAAAAATTCATCCAAAACAGACACCATACGTGCTGCATGCATGAATTGGCCCTTTACAATTGCCTTCTTTGTTTCACAGGGTGGGTGCTAGAGAAGTGCAATAAAGAATTAGAATACTTGCTTTTTCTGAAAATCTTTGAAACAAACTTTTCATTATGATAATCCTTTACCAAGACAATATCCAAGAAAGAAATCATGTTGAGGTCACTAGTATATGTAAACTTTAAAAAATCTGTAGTAGTTTCAATGTAAGCAATAAAATCATTAATAACTTCATTAGGTCCATTCCATAGAACAAACATATCCTCCAAAAACTTAGTATAGAACTTCATATGCCTAATATAACATGAGGGGAATAGAAATGTTTTCTCCCATTGTTTAACAACAATGTTGGCATAGAGACCACTACATGCAGAGCCCATGGCCACTCCCTCTTGTAAATATATTTCTTTGTTAAACAATATAAAATTATTTTTAAGAACCATTTCTAAAAATGGTATATAGACCAAAACATCAAAGTGTGCAATACCTATTTCATGGAGAAATTTTATAAACCAATCTAACCCCGTATCATGGGGTATAACTGAATATAAGTCCTTGATGTCAATGGTTATGAAAATGTAAGTGTCTTTAAAAGGTATTTTATTTATAGCTTCTAAAAAACTCCATGAGTCTTTACAAACATATGTCTCATTGAACATGTATTCCTTTAACTTATTGTCCAAATATTTTGCCAAGGGGTGGGTAATGGAGCCCTTGGAGTCTACTATAGGGGGCATGGGTGGTTGAACCAGATTTTTGTGCAATTTTGGTAATCCAAACATAACAGATAATCTTGGATAGGGAACAGATAGGTAGTTAAGAACATCTATAGAAATTGATCCTTCAATGAAAAGGTCTTGAAGTTGGTTTCTTATTTTATTGTATGAAACATTTAATTAATTTACAGAAGATTTTGTGTAAGATTTTCCTTCTAAGATAAATAACATCTTCTTGTTATAATCCTCGTAATTCATTAAGACTACACCTCCCCCTTTATCTGGTTTCATAATTCTAGTTGTATGTGAAAAATTCTTTATTTCATCAATTATCTTTTTCTCACTGAAATTAATATTCCTATTGAAAAATTTAGAATTACGTATATACAGTTCACAAATGTGCTCAGATAGTTGGATGATAGGGTGAAGTGGGGGACTGTAGGTGCTAGAAATAGCCAACTGGTTAACAAAGGATATAGAGGAAGAGTATTTAAAAAGAATTTTCAAATTTAATTTGTGTGTATACATTCTCAAATCCATTAGGGAATTAGAAATATCCAGAGATTGTGGGGGTACAAATGTAAACCCTTTAGCAAACAGATCACAGTGTTCAGAATTAATCTCAATGCTTGAAAAACTGTATACATTAAAATCACCTAAGGTATCGGTAATGGTATGACAGGGTGGAAGTAAATGGTCTAAAACATGGTCTGAGGTATCAAGTGATGCATTCAAGTTGCCAGGTATAGACACAATTAAATACTGTTGTTCCATGTCTGAGTATGGAACCTCTTCCCCCCTCTGTTCACCATCCCTCCCCTGTTCCAATGATTGTAAGTGTTCCCCGGAGCCATCTCCCAGTTGTTGCTCACTGGTGGGCCCTTGTTCCTCAGGCACTCTGAGCGTCTTAGTGGTGGGAACTCCTCTGGGTCTAAAAAAGTCTGCCTGGAGTTGCTAGATGTGGGATTACTTAAATTATTAGCATTGCTAGTATTAGCTGAATTTGAATTAGAGTTGGTAAATTTGTTGCCCCATTCCTGTGAAGATGGGGGCCTAGGGTATGCTAAACCATTACCATAGTCATTTCTATCTCTTGCTAGTTATTTCATCTTTCTAACCTTAATAGAATTCACAAGAAGGTCCATGGTTTTAAATATTTGCAAATGCTCATATTTATACTTACCATAGTGCAAATGGCCACAAATGGTTTATCTAGTTCAGAAACAGAGGCAGTCAATTCATTAATTAACACATCGTTGTGCTTAACAATTAAATGCATGTATTCTATACCATGCTTGTCAAACAAAGCAATCAATTCTTTAAATAAATGGTAATTAGACTGTAAGCCACTAGGGTCTATATAAGCCTAGCCAAAAAAGTACCCTGGCTTTCACCACCCAAGAAAATTATTTTCCTGTGCACCTGTCGAACAGAACCACATTATTCGATTATTTATCAGTGATCTTCCAGTTATTGACAAACAAGGTCTAATAATTTATTATATTGATGGTGGTACCCTAATCAGCTCAGCTGCTAAATTGACTGAGCTCCAAGCAATAACTTGAGTCCTTCTCCTTAATTAAAACCTGGCTTATCAATTTCCAAATACTTCTGAATCCCAGGAAAACTAAATTAATGCAGTTTACAGCTAAACACTATTCTGATAATAAAAATAATTTCACAGTTACATTAACAAGCAAAACAAATATTTAATTAATTACTAAATCAAAGCTCATAGAAGCCATTGTAAATGAAAATCTAAAATCTGGCTTCCACTTTCAAACTGCTATTAAGAAAGCCTAGCAAAAAGTAGGTCTACTGCATGGACTCAAACATCCTTACTAATAGCAGTAGAAAAAACACTGCCTCTGCTATTCTACTTTCAGGACTACTCTATGCCTCTCTGGTGTATAGTAAATTGCAAGCCACAAACTTGAGTAAAACACAGCAATGCTAAAACAAAATTGCAAAAGTTGCTGCCAATGCATTTACCAAAATTAACCACTGCATAGCCTTGAAACTCTATAACTGAATGGAATTGTACAATCACCTTACCTACTCTTATCTAAAAACTGCCCACAGCATACTGTATGTTCCTGGAATGTGCCCCTGACTAAATGATCTGCAACTGTGGTATATCCCAAATAGGCAGCTACACTCTACAGATAAATGCCTTATCTTAACCACTAAATTTCAGAATGCTGCTGGTGATGTTTTGCAACAAGCTAGTTCACAAACCTTTAAATCACAGTAAAAGCAATGTCTTAATGACTATTGGCTTTGCTCCTGCTCTGTTGCACCCAGTTGGCCTATCTAAGAGGACTCCTATACACTAATTAATTTCTCTTTTCCACAATTAGCTTTATAACTCCATTAAAAATAATACTAACTACTGATGAGAAATCACCACTACAAAAATGTATAATGCTCCAACTAATGTTTCCTATTCACCGAATAACTCACTACTGATCTTTTATTCTAATCTCTTAACTACTTAACTTCATTTATTTCATCACTGTTTTGTCCTCAATCCACCCTTAATTCTTTCTGCCCAACTATCAAACTCTCTGATTGTGAATATTGAGAGTTCATACATTTAACTTGCTTAAGTTCACATGATTTCCAGTCTATCTCTTATAAAATTGTTTATAATTTTGTACTTAGTTTCTTATTTTTTTTTATTCTGTCATTTAATAGCTTTTATTTATTTATTTTTTTTTGCTGAATATAGCATTTTCCTGTCAGGCCAACACTAAAATTGGTTAATGTATGCCCATTTGGATATTCCCAATAAACAAATATAAATAAATTGAATGATAACTTGAAATAGTTTGGATATCAATATGTGGAAACTTCATGTGCTAAATTATTCTCATTGCTGCCAGATATTACCTCAGTCTCCTTATAATGGCAGGCAACTTTACTGTAACAATGAAGCAAACAAGCACAACAGGAAAAAAATAAAGTTCAGTGACATAACATAACTGTGGGCTATTCCATTGCCTAGAACCATTTCTTCACATATACAGTTGGATGTATGCATCCCAGCTAATATTGGAAGAACATCTTCTTTGTGCTCAAAGGACAGCAAAAATGACCAGCACTGAGCTATGAAACAGCAGAGCTTTTTTAAAGTGTAAATGTAGATATACTTGTATGTTCATAGATTCATAGGTTGGCACTAGGCTATTGGCCCTAGGGCCTATACAAGCCTAGCCATAACAATTCCCTGGCTATTTCTTCCCATACTGTTTACTTCCTGGGACCCTTGTCTAGCAGGGTGACTGACGTGATCCCCGGGGTGAATTTCCTTTCTCCCATCAATCATCAAGGTTCCTTTTGAAGAGGGCCAAAGAGACACTTTGCTTGGCATGTATGGGCAGTCTATTCCAGAGTCTGGGGAGTCTCTGGGTCAGGAACCGATCCCTCCAGCATGTTTTGTTTATTGTGATGACAAGGTTTAGATCCCTGGAGCATGTGGCTCTGAGGGACTGGGATTTCTTTGTGTAGCATGTCCAACAGCTCTGGGATTGACATGGCCTTGTATGTTAAGCAGAGATCGCCTCAGAGTAGACGATATGCGACAGAGTATAGCTGGAGTCTTTTAAGGCGGTCAGCATAGGGCATCTGCTTTAGGCCTGTGATTCTTTTAGTGAGGTATTTCTGCAACCTTTCCAGTTGTTGCAGATGTCTTGAGAGGTACATACCAAATGGGGCATTGTTTTCTATAATGGGTCTAATGAGGGATGAGTACAGTGGGACAATGACCTCCTTTTTTCTGGATGAAAAGCCCTAAGTGATGAGGTGTGCCACATAGAAGGATTTTCTGACTGTTGTGGTGATGTGGTTATTGAAGGTGAGACCACTGTCTACGTGTGTTCCTAAGTCTCTTATCACACTTTCGGTGTTTAGTGCACTGCCACCTATATGGTAATCCATGGGTACATGTTTTTTTCCCAAAGGGGATAAGTATACATTTCTTGGCATTGAGCTTGAGCCCATGGCTCTGGCACCAAGAATCTGTTTCTGTAAGGCCCTTTTGTAGAGTATCCACATAATTTGGGGATTCAATAATTGCTCCCAGTTTGCAGTCATCTGCGAACGTTGTTAGCCAGAGTCCTTTAGTGTTGGCCTGTACTTCAGAGAAGTAGATGCCAAACAAGAGAGGTCCCAGGACTGAACCCTGAGGTACTCCACTTGTCACTTGTCTGGAGCTGGATTTGGAGTCAGCTACTTTTACAGTGTGGGTTCTGTCAGTAAGTGTGACAGTAGACAAACTGTCTGCCATTTTTGTAATACCATTGCAATATTTATTCTTACTTTTTGTGTGCCTGCTTATGTGACCACAAACACAACAATCATTATCTGAGACCAGAAAAGTGTTATGACCCCAGGAGAACGGACGCTATATATGAAGTACTTATTTCTCTGTCACTGTTTTTTTTCTTTTCTTTCTGGGATGCAGACCTCTAACAATAAATGATGCAGGCATTGCAAGTAAATGAAGAATTGTTGCTATTTTCATAACCCACTTATATACAGATCTGTGAGCAAGAATGGTGAAGTGTGATGAGATAACACATTGCAGTGTCATTTCTAAAGGTTACAGTCAGAATCACTGAACTCTGACTTGTAAAGTGGTCACAAGACAATAAAACATCAACAACTGAGAACATACACTATAGGTATATCTGACAGTGAATACACCATTGAAAACAAGACAGATACTGGCAGTTAGTACAGAGGGTAAAGACTGTGAGCTGTAGTCCCTGTGGTAGAAGGTTTGATTCCTTCAGCCCTTATTTGCCCGCTGTGTGATCCTTAAGCAAGTCACTTAACTAGTCCTGCTGGGTGTCCTGAAAAAAGACTGTGTGTCCAGTGCACCTACCTGATTAACAAAGGGGTAAATTACTATCACTTCATTATATATTATGGAGTGAAGAAATCAAGTCTTAAAAAGCTGGTTGTCACTCCCGAATTAAGTGCAGATTCAACTAATGTTGATGTTAGCAGGAATGTGTATGCCATCACAAACTATTATGCAGTGAAGAAACTCGAATATATTCATAGAACTTTAAAGGCTGTCATGTACTTCGTTTGATAGCTAACATCCAAATCTGCTTGTTTTGAGCAGAGTAACATTACCGCACAAATTACATAAATATTTTGCCATTTATTTTTATTATTCTAGTTTATGTTTGAACTTTTTTTTTTGCTCTGTGAGCATTGTTTGTAAATATTATGATCTGTACTGTACTCTTGCATTTCTTTTGCATATTGTCCTGCTGAGCACTTGACTTTCAAGTGAATATAACTTTTATTATTTTGTATACCTATGCAAGTATACAAACTTAGGTTCACATTTTATTATGCATCTACAAACAAGAAACAGCTGATATATAATACAGAATATTTAACTTTTATGATGGTTGTTTTTTGCACATTATGATACATTAGACATTTACTTCCATCAAGAATATATGCAAGTACAGTTTGATATACTCGTGCTATTAAATAGTATTGCTGTCTAGATACCTTATGGGAACCTTCAGGTGCATGAATGGAAATGTCGTGGCTAAAAATGAAACAGGTAATGAAAAGAAAAAAAGAAGAGCCGCACTTTCAGTGAACTCAGAAGGGCGCTGCTTTTCCTAAGCTATCTTTCTGCAACAACTGCAAGTTTTCCCATCCCTTTGATGTTTATCTCTTCGACAATTCAGTTTGGGGGATTTACCACACCAACTGAAGAATACAGTGAGGAACTGTGATGTTAAGCAGTAAAAAGAATGTCAGAAGGAGGATTAGTATCATATTTTGTCTGGATCTGTCAGTTTGTGAATAGCGCTAATGTTCCTTACTGCCCTGCATTGGCAAGCTTCATTGTTTGGGAAGATTATTTTCCTCTCTGGGAACAGCCTTTCATGAAGAATAAAGGAATAATAATTTGGTAAATAGTATGATGTGATTTACTGAATTCTTCCTTCTTTTTTGTATCCAGGGCAATGAAGGATGATTCACAAATCCATACTTAAAATCCAAAACTAATTTTGTATAATCTAGTTTGCAGTAATGCCTTGAAACCATGACTTTGTTTTGATCTTAAAGGACCCCACCATTTAATTTTGCTACTGTTAATGCATCTAAAGTATCTACATTTATAGCCCTGTGTTTGAGTTGATATTATTTTGGATGAGACTACTTTCTGCCATACAAATGTGTATGTATTGGTATTCCTGCATGGGAAAAGTGCATCTGCACATCCATTTCATAAAATTGGCCATTGAACTAGTTGTAAAAATCTCACATCTGTATTTGAAGCTTTTACTGTTACACTACTTTCCTATTTTAGTATTTTTTTCTTTAGAAATTTTTATTGCTGATTGCTTAACATTATATTATTGCATGCACTGAACAGATTGTTCTTTTTTTCTGCTGTTTCACCCCAGACCATCAGTCCCTACCTCCCGAGCTACTATACGGGCCCATTTGTGACCCTGGGGAGAAAGTTCCATGGCTCAGTTTTGCTGTGAGGGGGAGAGTCATTCCAGTCAGGTGTAGGAGTCATCATCTATGTGCTGGCAATCAGATTCACTTTATGTCCTCCTGTCCTGTGCAGATATGTATATGGTCCAAGGGATTGGTGTGCAATGGGCATTTGCAAAGTACATCATGGCCTCTATGTAAAATATATTCAGTTTCTCTCTAACACCTTGCAGTGGGGACAGCTGCCCCCTACACCCTGCCTTAGTTATGCTTCTGTGCTGGCTAACTCATGATCCTTCACTGGATTAAATGAATAATTGGCAAATGAATGAATGAATGAATGATTAAATTAATTAGTATTTGTCACTATTTTCATTTCTTCTCCCTTCTGGTTCCATCAGATCCTAACATTTTTTCAGTGAGAAGATGCCTAGGGATGGTGGTTCTAGTCTTGGTATTTCTAGCTATAAATGATCACCTTCTTCTTCATTTGTTTGAGGTGGACCAGCTTGGAAAGAAAACTGAAACTTGAACCCACGTTGTCAGTTGTTACCATGATCTCAACATCTCGATATCTTAGAAATGCTTATACATAATAATTACATTCATATGCAATGGGCAAATAAGTGGATGAGCTGTAAGGGAGGTAGAGGAGAGGAAGTGAGTGAGAAAGAGAAACAGAAAGACAGAGAAAGAGAGAGAGAGGAAGAAGCAGATAAAAGGTGGTTGGGTGATGTGATCTCTCTGGAAGCCAGACCACTGGGCTTCCTTGAGAAGGAATTTTTTTCAGGTGACATCTAATGTTGGTGTAAGAGGAGAGTTCCTTTAGGTAGATGGGAAGAGATTGCCATTGTGAAGGAACAATTGTAGATAAGGAGTGTTTATTACTATCCAGTTCAATTGAAGGAGTTCAGAGTATTGAAATAGCATGCGAGTAGCTCCTTAGGTTGTAGGTGGTAGTTTTTTCATTTAGTTTAGTGGCTGGGGTGGGGGCATACCTCTCCATCTCTTAGAACAAGAAATCTGGACAAAGACACAAATAATGGGGGGACAAAGGTCCAAAATTCAGAACACGTTTTAAATATTGCTCTTATAAACTTAGAAAGTTGAGAGACTAACAGATTTTGCATTAGCATGAATTTTCTGAAGGATATGAAATCTGAAAATCAAACATATGCCATTATTTTCTGACTTCAGTCCTCAATGATTTGTCAGTGATTTGCCAGAAAGCTACAATTTTATGAGAAACAGACAAAAAATATGAATAAAAAATCTGGACATTCTGTGATAATCTGGACAGTTGAGAACTATGGGTGAGGGGGTGAGTGTTTTTAGATGCAACACTTTAAAGGGTTGAGAACCTAGTAGGAGATCAGATTTCTGATTTATGGAAGCTATTTAGCTCTTCAGAGGGTAGGCAGTGGTATTCTCGGTGAGGTAAGTTTGTGCTGGAATGGTACATATTCTTTGCAGTCATTTGCAGTGTGTCAGTACTTTTTGATGGGGGCGGTTGGGGTGATGATTGGCAGGCAGTGCTCTGGCTGGGACAGGAAGACTCCCTTGCTTATGGCTGTTCTTGCTAGTGAGGTAAGATAAAGAAAGATGTCACAGAAGAGGAGGGAATTGATTTTGCTTCTACTTTTTCAAGGTAGTAATGAAAGGTAATGATTAGATTTAGCACAATCCCAGGGAATTTGAAGATGTGGGTTGATTCTGCTGTGGTCATGTTTAAAATCTTTGATGTATAGGATGTTTGGGAGTGGAAGAGTTTTTGGTAAGTACCAAACAATATGGTTTTAGTTTTGGAAGGGCTGAGAATTAGTTTGTACCTGGAGAAAGGCATGCACTCCTTCACTTAAGAGACATTAAAAGAAAAAAGCTATATTGGAGAATGGAAAAATAGGAAGGGTAATATCAGTTGCAATCATACTGTGGAGGGACTGCTCATAGATCAAGTGACATGGAAAACATGTAGCATTACTTTTGATATTTTGCACAGTTTTAATGAATGAATGAATGAATATCCCAATTAATGACTGCCCCTTTGCCATCTTGAACTTACTTTATAATGTCTTTGTATTATAGTCTCCTCTATACTTAACAGAAACTCAACAAGTAGAGTCCCACTCCATTTCTGTTATAACTATACAACTTGCATCTAAATGATTACCATCTCTTGTACTGACTCTGACCCTGGGATTCACAACCATGCATATTGCACCAGTGATGAGATGCCCACGTTTCATCATATGGGTGTGAAACAACTCAATAGAAATTAAGAGTGTGAAAAGGCAAAGATCAAACAGCAGATAATTAGTAATCCTACTCATGGCTAGAGCAGGACTCATGGAGAAGGACAGGGAGAGGGAGAGAGCCACAAAAGCAATTGTGTAATACCACAAAACAAGTGAAGATGCATTACTCCTCAGCATGTTGACGTGCACAGAAGATAAGAAAAGTAGCCAGTATCCTTAAAGGGCCTGCTGCATACTTTAAATCTTTTTTGACAAGATAACAAGATGGAGGGGTGGAAATAGGAGTATAGAACAGCAGGAATAAAGGGGAAGCAAGGACAGGAAAGCACACAAGAGAAACAAGAGAGGAATTGATATGGTAGAGGAGGGGAATGAAGGGTAATGTTATTTTTGTGAGGTGGGTGCTCATTTTCTATTTTTAAAGAAAGAAAGATGGGGAAAGATGTAAGGGAAGGTGAAGCTATGGTAAGAGTGGGAGGGTAGGTAGGCAAACACACAAACATATATCACAGACAAGATTGACAGGGGATGCAACATCAGACAAACAAAGGGAAGACATTAATAATGGAGGAGGATTGGACAACAAATGGAAAAATCAAGGGCACAAAAGGAAGGGAAGCATTGTGGTGGAAGATAGGGTGGGTATGTCTTCTAAACTGCCTTACCTGTGTCATGCCCAGAGGGAGGTCAAATCCCAGTTTGTACTCCTTCACCACTGGGTCCTGTCTGTGATGAGGCTGCTAGTGCTGGACAGGGATGCAACTCTACCAGCCACAAGAGTAGTCCTTCCAGGTCACTAATGTGGTCAATCATATGCCGGTCCGCCAGTTTCCCTATAACATCTACCACCTGTCTGTGGCTGACAAAAGAATCACCCCAGTCAGAGTCACCATTGAGAACAACAGAGCTCCAGCTGGTAAAGCCCCATCAGGGATGGGGAAACATGACATCTCAGAAGGCAGCAGGAAGCCCATCCTAACTGGCACAAAGGTAGATGTACTGGTCAGCAGGTCTTGCTGGGGGTGGTAGAACTGGGCAAAACCACTGGCACTACTGTGACAACTGCAGTACAGAAATGCAAAATAAAAGGAGAGAAATAACAAACAGCAAAGTAAATAAATAAATAGATAAAAAATAAATACATAACTAAAGGACAGTGAAAATGAGAGATGGGGGAAAATGGTGTCATCAAATGAAATAAAGTACAAAATGCACCTACCATTCATTGACACTAAATATAAGTACAGTATCAACATATAAACATGCACCTACCGTTCACTGATACTAAATATAAGTACAGTATCAACATATAAACATGCACCTACCGTTCATTGATACTAAATATAAGTACAGTATCAACATATAAACATGCACCTACCGTTCATTGACACTAAATATAAGTACAGTATCAACATATAAACATGCACCTACCGTTCATTGATACTAAATATAAGTACAGTATCAACATATAAACATGCACCTACTGTTCATTGATACTAAATATAAGTACAGTATCAACATATAAACATGCACCTACTGTTCATTGATACTAAATATAAGTACAGTATCAACATATAAACATGCACCTACCTACCGTTCATTGATACTAAATATAAGTACAGTATCAACATATAAACATGCACCTACCATTCATTGATACTAAATATAAGTACAGTATCAACATATAAACATGCACCTACCATTCATTGATACTAAATATAAGTACAGTATCAACATATAAACATGCACCTACCTACCGTTCATTGATACTAAATATAAGTACAGTATCAACATATAAACATGCACCTACCGTTCATTGATACTAAATATAAGTACAGTATCAACATATAAACATGCACCTACCATTCATTGATACTAAATATAAGTACAGTATCAACATATAAACATGCACCTACCATTCATTGACACTAAATATAAGTACAGTATCAACATATAAACATGCACCTACCGTTCACTGATACTAAATATAAGTACAGTATCAACATATAAACATGCACCTACCATTCATTGATACTAAATATAAGTACAGTATCAACATATAAACATGCACCTACCGTTCATTGACACTAAATATAAGTACAGTATCAACATATAAACATGCACCTACCGTTCATTGATACTAAATATAAGTACAGTATCAACATATAAACATGCACCTACTGTTCATTGTTACTAAATATAAGTACAGTATCAACATATAAACATGCACCTACCATTCACATCATATTGACAGCTCCTTGTAACACAATGTTTTAATAGTCAGTGCTAGTTCAGTGAACACTAGATCATCTACACAGCAATATGTGGTCTATTGTCTGCTAACAGCATATCCCATAGACATAATAATCTACTAGACACTTACACAGTGTGTGTATGCGTGTTTACTGTTTACAACGGGGGGGGGGTGAGACAGAATTGGCTCCAGTACTCAGTGACATCTTCAACACTTCACGACAACTGCTTCCAGTGACCAGCAACCACACCAAGCTTAGGAAAGTATATTTTTATTTTACACTGACTAAGCGCTTTCACCAAATGTTTGGCTTCTTCAGAGTCAATGTCCACAAAACAACATAACCATTTTATACATAAAACTAAATGACATCACAACCCATTCAATTAATTAGTGCACACACCCATTCAATCAATTAACAAATTGTTGCACCAATTTTGTACAACTAAACCCATTTCAAACATGTATATACACTTTAAAAATCACTTTTTATGAAAATCACTTTTTTAAAAATCCTTTGTAAAAATCACAAATGAATACATTTATCAAATTCATGTACTAAAAAATCACATAAAAAACTTATGCTTTTGTTGTGTATAAACATTGATACACCTATATAAACTATATAATACTGGCCCTATGTCTCAAAACTGGTTTTATTGAGATATAATCATTAATGCCCGGTTGCCTTGTGGCATTTAATCTCAACTGCCATGTTGTTTCTAAAAGTGCTACTCTATTGCTAACATCACCTCCTTGTCAAAATGTGGTTGTTGTAGAGGCTGCAGGTATATTGCAGAGGGCACATATGTTTGTGTAAAAAGGTATGGGCATACTTTGCCTTGCCCGGGTTCTTGCAATTGCAACACAAAGAATTTAGTGTACGTGGCCTCATGTATAACCTGCGATGCATTTTATGTGGGTATGACTACCCGTAAACTACGTGAAAGGGTAGTAGAGCATGTTAGAGCAGTGAAAAACAAGGACCCACATAATGCATTATATCTTCACAGTACTGCTTGTAGGGGGTTTAAAAAGTTTGTATTTTTTATAATAGATAGGGTTGTCACTGAACAAGGAGGTGATGTTAGCAATAGAGTAGCACTTTTAGAAACAACATGGCAGTTGAGATTAAATGCCACAAGGCAACCGGGCATTAATGATTATATCTCAATAAAACCAGTTTTGAGACATAGGGCCAGTATTATATAGTTTATATAGGTGTATCAATGTTTATACACAACAAAAGCATAAGTTTTTATGTGATTTTTTAGTACATGAATTTGATAAATGTATTCATTTGTGATTTTTACAAAGGATTTTTAAAAAAGTGATTTTCATAAAAAGTGATTTTTAAAGTGTATATACATGTTTGAAATGGGTTTAGTTGTACAAAATTGGTGCAACAATTTGTTAATTGATTGAATGGGTGTGTGCACTAATTAATTGAATGGGTTGTGATGTCATTTAGTTTTATGTATAAAATGGTTATGTTGTTTTGTGGACATTGACTCTGAAGAAGCCAAACATTTGGTGAAAGCGCTTAGTCAGTGTAAAATAAAAATATACTTTCCTAAGCTTGGTGTGGTTGCTGGTCACTGGAAGCAGTTGTCGTGGATTCTTTTATTCCTATTTCATTGCCCTGAATTGGGAGTTGTGTGGTTTGTTATCTTCAACACTTCACTCCATCTAGCCAGTGTTCCAAAATGCTTCAAGGAGTTGACTATCATTCCTCTACCCAAGAAACCACAGCCAACAACTCTGAATGACTACCGACCAGTTGCTTTAACCTCAACAGTAATGAAGTGCCTGGAGAGGCCGGTCAAATTTCATATAGCCTCAATCTTACCTGTGACACTGGACACACTGCAATTCGCATACAGGACAAACCACAGTACATGGGATGCCATCTCACAAGCTCTCCATGGAACACTAAGCCACTTAGAAGGCAAAAACTGCTATGCAAGACTGCTACTCATCAATTTCAGTTCTGCCTTCAACACTGTCATCCTTCAGAATCTGATATCAAAGTTACTTTAACTGGGCATAGACTCTCATTTATGCAATTGGATTCTGAGCTTCCTTACTGAAAGGCCTCAAAAGCTTCATGTGGGAGACAACAGCTCCGGAAGTATCATCCTGAACAAAGGAGTACCGCAGGGGTGTGTCTTAAGCCCTCTCCTTTTCACTCTGTTGACACTTGACTGCATGACCAGACATGAGATGAATAGGCTCATCAAATTCGCAGATTTTTGCAGATGCAGACTGTTATAGGCCTGATCAAAGACGGAGAGAAAGAGGCCTACAGGAATGAGATTGATCAACTACTGGTCTGGTCTGACAGCAACAATCTACCACTGAATGTCAGCAAGACAAAATAGCTGATTGTTGATTCCAAAAGATATCAAGTGCCACACAAACCTCTAGTGATGACAGGGATGACAGTGGAAAGGGTCAAGAGTACAAAGTTCTTGGGTGTTCATATCACTGAGAACTTATCTTGGTCAGTCCATGTATCTAGCACAGTCAAAAACGCTCAGCTAAGCTTGCACTTTCTAAAGAAACTTAGGAAGGCAAAATTACCAAGCTCCATACTTCAGACCTTTTATGGGGGGACCATTGAAAGTGTCCTGACCAACAGCATTGCAGTCTGGTATGGAAGCTGTAATAATCAGAATTGGAAGGCTCTCAAGAGAGTTGTAAGGTCGGAAGAAAGAATCATTGGCACCTCCCTTACACCTCTGGAAGATCTACACAATTGCTGGTGTATTGACAAGGCCAAAAAGATTTCCAGTGATCCAATGCATCCTACCAATGATCTGTACACTCACCTCTCCTCAGGCAGGAGACATAGAAGCCTACATTGTAAGGCCACCAGACTAAATAACAGTTTCTTTCCGCTCTCCATTAGACTGTTGAACTCTTGGAGAAAAATGAACCATGACGTCTGTTGCATAACTAGCCTATCAAGAGGCTTATTTTATGGATATGCAGTAACTAAGTGCAATACTAAGGTGACTCACCCACACACTGAAGGACTGTAAAGTGCAATATACACACTGTGCAATAATTCAGTCTAATCCTAGATATGCTGCTATTGCTTCAATTTTACTTTGACAATATTACCTTCATATTGTTCCTTGTCTCCTGTTCTGGGATGGGTGTGGGTCACTGCTGTCCTACTTTACTTACTAATTGCTACTTATTAAATTTCTACTGTGATATTTTATTAATTTTTCTCTGTCTATATGTGCAACTGTTTCCTGCATTGAGAACGAAGCATTGTAATTTCATTCAGCTACACTGCTGTCTAGTTCTGAATGACAATAAAGTTTTCTTTGACTTTGACTCTACTAGAGAATATAGGCTGTACCTCTGAGTGCCTTGTTTCAGTTATAAAATTATTCCAAACATAACAAATAAATAAGGATAAATGCAAAGTGTAAGCAAGTTAGCAACAAAAAAAATCAAGAACTATTGGGAAAAAGTAAAAGAAAAAAACAGTCCCTTGGATTAAATTGTTTCTGACAGTAGGAGTCATACTGTGTTTATCTCATATGCACCAGGGTTTGATTCTTATGTTTGAGATGGGAAATTTGGCTAGGGTTAAAATGGACTACAAGGGTAGATAGCTTAGTACTAACCTATGTACTTACATACACACACACACACACACACACAAACTTATTTGTTAATGCACAAAACAAACCATGTTGTTGTGTCTTTCAGCTTTTCCCAGTTAGGGGTCGCTACAGCGGAATTCCGGTCCACTAATGATTGGTAGTTGATTTTTAAGTGCCGCGTTACCAGCCCTGACACACAACCTTCAATGAAGGTACACCCATTCATGCATGTCTCCATGCAGAAGATGCTCTAGATGAGAATCGAACCGGGCAGCGTCTTACTGTGAGGCGACAAAGCTACCACAGCACCACCACCGCGGATATGTGTATATCAAATTCTCATGCTAATTATAATGAAAGGAAGTGTCTGAGCTAAAATTACCTTCATTTTAATTATAACATGCATTTTATAAAAGTCCAGTAATAATCCTAAATATCAAATCCAATAGCTATTTCTATACTGTGTTACATATACCTATCCTATTTTATGATAATCTTCAGTTGCTTAAACACTGAAGGAAGAAGAAAGGTTTCCAAAGCCCTACACCAATCTCTGGCATATATATATATATATATATATATATATATATATATATATATATATATATATATATATATAAATATTTCTGCAAATATGATTAGTTCAAGGTACTCTGATTGCGGCTTCAAGAAGTCTGTTAAGAATTCAGAATACAGTGAGACCTCATTTTTGATTAATTTTCCTCTTTAGTTCAACTAGGCAACAAGCTGACTTTCAGAGTATTAAGCAACATGTGTTGAATACTTAGCCTTGGCCCTGATGTTTCAACTGTCCAGGATGACTTTTGCAGACTGTCCAGATTTCCACCTGATAAAATGTGTGGTTTTCTCAAATATCAGTGAGGATTTAACTCATTAAATAATGACATAAATTTGTATTTCAGACTTAATTTCCTTCATAAAATGTGGTGTAACACAAATCATGTTATTCTAGCATCTTTCTAGGTTTAAGCTTTATAAAAGCAATATTTAAAAGCTGTCCTTGTTTTTGAGGCTTTGACACCCTTATTTTAGGCTTTGTCCAGATTTCTTGCCTAAGAGTTTGAGAAGTATGCCTCCCAGACAATGTTTTCATGAGAGACAGAGGCATATGTTATTTTTTTCAATTACCTAGTAATATAAATTTGGAGGGTGTAAGTGGTTCACCCCCAAATTGGCAATGCAGGGAACATGCCCCTCTTCCACAAAAACATTTATATTTCAGTCAGCCTGATTATCAAGGGATTTAATCTTCTGTTAGTCTTAGTGGAAGGATTTACTATATCTTTGTTTTAAAATCAAGAATGCACATTAAAATATGCTTGGCTTTGTTGCATTGCTGCCTCTCAAGCAATGTAGATGCATTGTTTGCTTTCTTTCTCTAACTGTCCTGGCAATCCCTTCAGTAGTGTATCCATATATGTACAAGCAAAAAAATGACATCAAAACAAATCCTTTTCTCCAAGGATCCCTTCAGTAGTTTACCCCTGTATGCACAATTACTAAAATTAAACATTTCCCCTAACTAGCCCTTCAGTAATCTGTCCATGTATGCACACAAGCACCAAATGACATCTAAATGAATAATTCCCCCCAACCCTTTCAGTAGTCTGTCCATGCATGCACACAAGCACTAAATGACATCAAAATAAAACATTCTACACTGACCCCTTCAGCAGTCTGTCCATCCAAGCATGTATGCACAAGCACTAAAATAAAACACCCTCTCTCAATGACCCCTTCAGTAGTCTATCCATCCATGTGTGCATGTATGCACAAGCACCAAAATGAAATATCCCCCCCAATGGCCCCTTCAGTAGCCTGTCCGCTCTTGTATGTATGTATGCACAAACACCAAAATGAAACATCCACCCTCCCAATGACCCCTTCAGTAGTCTGTCTGCCCATGTATATATGCACAAACACCAAAACGAAGCACTTCCCCAACAACCCTTTTGGTAGTTGCCTTTGAACATACATACACAAAACACAAATACTAAAAATTATACCAGAATGAAACAGTTCCCTCCAACAATCCCTTCAGTAGTTTGCCATCTTTGCCCATTGTATACACAAGCAGCATAATAAATAACCCTACTACTTACTTGTTTTTTTCTGCCATTACACTTGGTCTGTGCTACTGCTGTCTGTACAAAATGAAAACGCCAGCACCAATGATGAGCTGAGAGAGCTTTATTGAAACTGAGAACTAGACCGGTTTCAGCACATAGCTTTCATCAGTAGAACCACACTGAAACAAAGGAAAAGCCCAACAATAAATACCCCTTCCAATGAGATAATATTACATCATTTCCTGTCATGGACTGAGAACAATAAATCGGATAAATATACAAACCTGTATAATCAAAAAGCATATGTATTAGTGATAAATTGCCTACAAAAATAAATCCGGCACATGAAAATAATATAATAAAGGAGATATTACAACTTATCATTAAGTCCAGGGGAAAAAAGACCCCCAAGTTTCACTATCCATTTTCTTTCCTTAGTGTTGAGAATGTCATGCCATCCAGTTTTAAAAGCTCGATTATCTGTACTACTGTCTATAATGGTAAATGAAAATTTGGCAGTGGGATGGTTCAATGTATGTCTGTATAAGGCATTGGTGATCTGGGCATTCCTAATATCACCCAAATGTTCAGATATTCTGATCCTGAACTGTCTGGATGTTTGACCTACGTAAAAGGCTTGGCAAGTGCATGTGGCAAGATAGACAATCCAATCTGTACTGCAGTTACCAAAACAACGAATATTGTATAATTGTCCAGTATTCCTACCGGTGAATGTTTTGGTTTTAAATATATAGTTGCAAAAGCTACAGTGTCCACAAGGATATGATCCAACTAATTTATCCCCCATTAAAGTCGTCTGATGAAAAGATTCATCCCTAGGTGTAATTTTCTTGTAATGAGAGAAATGGGACCCTAATGACTTACCCTTTCTATACGAAAATAAACACCTATCCCCCAAGTGGTCCTCTAGTAGAGTATGAGATTTAAATATATTCCAGTGTTTATCCACTATGTCCAAAAGATGCATAGTATTTCTGCCATATGTAGTTACAAATCTCAAGATGTCCTGATTAGTCTGCTTCTGATGTTTATGATATTGTAATAGTGTGTCCCTGGTCTGATTTTTGGTCCATTGCATAGCCGAACAAACATTATGTTTAGCATATCCCCTTGTTAGAAACCTATTAGCAAGATCCTCATGATGTTGTGTCAAGTTCTGTTTGGAAGAACATATCCTTTTGAGATGTAGAAACTGGGATTTAGGAATATTGTTGATAGTATGTTTGGGATGAAGACTGTTAGCATGTAACAAGGTGTTATATTCAGGAAATTTACAGTATACAGAAGTTTTTAAAGTGTTATCAGGGTGACGTTGTAAAAAAATATCAAGAAAATGTATTTCATTTTGATGGTAATCAACAGTAAACTCTGCACCCCATATATTTCCATTAAGATGTTCAACAAACTCATTTAAATATTCACTGCCCCCCTTCCAAACAAGCCAACAATCATCCAGATATCTTCTCCAGATGTCAATTTCAGGTATATATAGATTATGAAGCTCATCATAGATGTTGTGTTCCTCAACATACCCCATATAAAGGTCATCATAGATAGGTGCAAATGAAACACCCATAGCTGTACCCTGTATCTGCCAATAGCAATCCTGTTTAAAATAAAAAACATTTTTTGTAAGAATGTGTTCAGCCATGCAAATCAATAATGTATTAAAGCCAGGGGGATAAATACCGGCTTTGTTTAACCAAAAATCTAGTGCAGCTAATCCAGCCCAGTGTGGAATACTAGTGTACAGAGATTTGACGTCAAGAGTACACATTAACCAATGTGGCTCTAATTGTGAATCCGAAACAATTTGCAAAAATTCTGTTGTATCCTGGAGTGTAGCTCTAACCAACGATAGAAGAAGTTTGAGCTTATCCGTGAGGAATGCTGACAAAGGTTCCGTAAGTGATCCAATCCCTGAGACTATAGGTCTACCCAGTGGTTGATGAGAAGATTTATGAATCTTTGGTAATAGATACAGATACCGTTTAGCAGGATCCAAAACTGTTAAATGTGATTTAGTATTAGCAGAAATAATACCTGCCTCAACTGCCTCCTGTAAGAAATCATCAATTTCTTTTTTAAAATTGGGAGTGGGATCGGTGGTCATCCTCATGTAATGATGGTGGTTAGACAGCTGTCTGTTTCCCTCATCCCAATAATAATCGGCATCCGTGATGACAACCACACCACCCTTATCAGCAGGAAGAATAACTATATTAGTGTTGTTCCTGAAGTGTGTTAAGGCTAGTTGTTCTGCCTTGGATAAATTGTGTTTAGTAATATTTTCTGAACCCAAATGGAAGTGTAGATCTTTAATAACAGCCTGCTGGAAAATAGCCACATGTTTTTCCATCGGAGGGTTAAAATTAGACCGATGGAATCTGAATTCGGAAGATCTTTGAGATGGATCCTGTTGATCTTGTTGTCTGAAAAACAATTTGAGATTAATTTTTCTACAAAATGCTATAATGTCAGAAACAAAAGAACTTTCACCAACAAAAAGCCAGGGATGAATCCAAGACCTTTATTAAGTAATGCATGTTCATTTGGTGTTAAAACATATTGAGAAATATTATGTACATTAGTACACTGAGTGTCTATTTCACTATTGACAAAAAGAGGTCTTCTAAGCTTTTTACCCTTGTGTTTTCTTCCTCCCCTATGTTTCCTACCCCTAAAGGGTCTTCAGATGTACGTACCCTTTTAGAATCTGGGGAATCACCAGTACTTATGGATTCCATGTCTGTTGTGGAGGACTCCTCACCAGAGGTGGTGTTAGTAAAAACACCTTTTTTCAATATGGATCTTGGTCTCTTTTTGCGAACATATGTAGGATTCTTAGTGCCTTCTGCAAACCTTACCCCCTTATGCGACTCAAACTGTCTGCCTTTATCATAGTCCTCCCTGTCCATCGAGAATTTATGTAGCTTCTTAGCTTTTAAATTGTTTTCAAGAGCCATAAGTTCCTTAGACAATTTGCTCAGGTTGTCCTTGAAATCGGTATGCTCTTCAAACTTTTTCAAATCGTTACATATTTTTTCAACCTCTGTGATGTTGGTCTGAACTGTTCTGTCATAAAAAGATGCCAGTATATTGACAAATAACATAGATGCTTGTTGCTGGGCTTGTCGCCAATCCTGAAGTAAAATGTCATCAGGTGTGCCAACCAATGGTTGTACCTTAGACCTGAGACCCCTAGGGGTTATGTTTTGATTTTAGTAAGCTTTAAACAGTTTTAGGTGCCAAATATTTGTCCTTAATGTTTTAACTTTGTTGCCCAACTGGCTAAACAATAGAAAGCAACCATCAACTGGATCTAAAATGTGGCATTCAGTAGAACCCGCTTGCGATGTACTTATGCCAAACACCTGAATATCATCTTTGTCCGCACACAAACCAGATAGTAATTTCTGTAGATCCATGACAATAAGTTGCCTGATAAAAGTGAGACAGTTTCAGACAAACTGAACCAGTAAATGGTACAGCCTGAACAAATGTAAAGGACCAATTCTAAATATCCTTGATTATAAATATATATCACTTTGAGCCGCAGAAGGAGGGAAAGATTAAGCCTATGTCAATGTGACCCTATAAGTAGGTTGACTGAATTCTGTCTGATAAATACACAGATAGTAATGAATGGTATAAAAAATATATGAGATGTAATATAGAAAATTGACAGTCAAACGTAATACACCTCAGAACCCTGATAGTTGTAAAGTTGACCTGTGATATATAATTCACCTATAGGCCCATATACTTAGTGTCTCAATAGTCCTGTCCTACACAATGACCAATGTGCCAAATACACACTAGTGACTAGTTCAACCAAAATGGGATGACAATGTCAAAAAATACAAAAATATGTAATCATGATAAAAAAATGGTTGCTAATAACCATATGATATATTCATATATGACCAAAAGGTATTATGAAATGGAATGGTCAAAAACTGATGCCATGAGTGTAAAAGAAAAATATCAAAGGGCACATGTATACATAATAAATAACCACGAACAAAGACTATCTAAACACTGTATGGTGGTCCCTATCCTCACTAGACAAAATATAGAAAAACTTAGCAACTGACCCGGATTCAAAAAGGTACAAAAATGTCTTTCAGTTCTAAGAAATACATAAATAAAAAAATGCACTGATAAAAAAGAGAAATTGTTAAAAATAAAGTTTTCTTAGGTTAGACTAACCTAGTTAAACATATCTCACTATTATTCTGCCTTCCCCTCAGCAGTTCCAATTCACAGTTAACTTGGTCAATGAATTTAACCAAGTTCCAGGTCTTGATTTTTTTTATAACTAAATGCACCCACAGTGAGCTGTGAGTTATTGTCTTTTTGGCAATAGAAACTGCTTACTGTGGGCGCCAAAGATATAGCCCAGAGAAACTGTCTTTATTGCACTGTGCTCCCTCTACCTGTGCAGTCAGTCACAGGTTGTTTTGGGGTGGTGCCCATGAAGATGGCATAAATGGCAACAGGAGGCAAGCAGCAGCTTCTCGGACATCCATTTAGGATTATGGGTTGTTTCACTTAACGAGAAATTAAAAAAAAAAAAATATATATATATATATATATATATATATATATATATATATATATATATATATAAAGAGAGAGAGAGAGAGAGATAGATATATATATGTGTTGTTGTTGGTGTCTTTCGGCCTTTCCCGGTTAGGAACTCCGGCCCTAAATATATATATATATATATATATATATATATATATATATATCTATATATATATATATATATATATGTGTGTGTGTGTGTGTGTGTGTGTATGTGTGTGTGTGTGTGTGATTAATATTTTTTTATTTGACATAGGCAAATTGCACCCTGCTCCAGACAGTCCAGCCAGACATCACAGTTTAACTGATTATGCAATATGCCATGCTCTCTAAACCTCATACTGGTCATTAACAATATAAAAGAAACATTTCATAGAGTACACTATACAGATATTGAGCCAGTGTTATGAAACATTAAGCAGTCTAACAATACTTCATAAGGAATATAATTGCAGTATATAAATTGAATGGTGCACCACCACTAAGCCTGAAAATGCATTGCATTTTCCTCCAGAATGGGAGACCATTCTGCATGATAGCATCCTGAGATGTGGATTAAGGTTACACATCACTAACTTAATAACGAGCAGGTACTATGCTAGAAAATGAACTCTATAACAACTGCAGAGAGCACTTGCAATACATCTCTGGCACCCTCATTTTGACATCTTCTTTCCACCAGCTAAGAAAGTCTGGATGACACCACCGCAGGTCATTGTAGTAATGCCTGCACTGCTCACCAGAGTGAGGTGTACCTGTAGTATCCCTAACAGCCTTCGTGACAGAGTGCCAGGCATCCACATTATACTGAGAGCCCTCATACATGTCCCCAAGGAGGAGCTCTTAGCTGTCATTGCACAATAAGTAAAGAAAGATTTTAGACTCCTTAGGGTATCACCATGACACCACTGCTATACATCAACCTAAACACCATTGACTGATATGGTGTGTTGGATCTAGGTTCTACATGCTATACCAGAGAATCATGGCTGGCATCTCATGTCCATGCCCATTTCACATTACTCCAGTTGGCACTCAACAACATAGAGTAATTGAGTATCATGATCTTTGGCAGGGTGTCAGATGATATTTACCAATATTATGGAGGTTCAAATGTGGCAGAAAGGTATGAGAAATGGCAGAACATCTATGCACTGTATGCATACAGTTGAACACAGAGTAACATTGTCCTTTTTTGGTTCACTGGCTGCAGTTGTACAGTATGAAAGGTAACATCCCTGCTTGTATCATTGACCCACCTAGGTATGATAAGTGTGCACTAAACATGCTCATGCAGAGTGCATTACACTATGAAAGTCTCTTAGCACAACTATGGCTCTAGCTGCTATGTGTAGATTGAGAAATTCAGAAAGATTTATACATAATCATCATGCTTAGAGGCCTGAATCCATGTAATATAAACCCCAGAAACTGCCTAGAGCCTCATTGCACTATGGAAGAAAATGTAGGGCACCATTACTGATGCTTGCTACACTACACTTCACTTGTGTGAAAGCAACTTGTGAAGTAGGAAAATAATATTACTGCCTCTGTGCGGAAGGTTCTACTTTTTACTAACTATTGCTTTTGCTGCACTGTCTCCCCTACTTTTTACTAACTATTGCTTTTGCTGCACTGTCTCCCAGATGTGTTGCTTGTACAAATGTTGTGGGTAAATGTGCATGTTTTGCAAGTGTTGTTACTCTTTCTAACCTACTGCTGCAATGGTGAGGGAAAGCAGGGCAGGTGTTAGAAATCTGAGGGCATGATAACTACATGCACTCTTTTTAGTTGTGATTTTGTAAGGTGACACTTACTATGTAAAATAAGAGCTTCTGCATGTGTAAGGAGTGCTGTCTGCTGTTGTCATAGGACTCTTATTCAACCGACTTGCATCTGCCGAGTGCACAGGTGAGACATGCCATAACTAAGGTCAGTCATCAAGACTCAGCAAACACTACGCAGTGTTGTCTAGTCTTGTATACTGAATGCTTTTCTCATTTTTATTTATTTATTTTGTTGGGGGTGGGGCAGAAACAATTACACAGCTGTAGTACCAAAGCTGAACAAACTGTTTAGGCCAGTGGTTTCCGAGATGGCCTGCAAGAGAGTCATATACGGTAAACTGGAGAGGGTTAATTTCCTGTTTTTACTTTATTGCTGTGTGTCTATGGTTGGGGGGTTTGAGTGTTTTTTGGCCAGGAGGGTGGGACAGTGGCTGTGGTTATGTCACATTTTCAGGTACACAGTATATTAACCTACCATGCATGACAGTGACACATGCTGAATTGTGAACTGCATGTGCCATATGGAAGGCAATATTTAGTGTTATACTCACGTGATGGAGTCCTACTCCAAATGGTATCATGCCTGGCAAAGACAAGACATACAAATGCAAGCTCTCCTATGTGGAGAATGAAATCTTGTTGCAGGTCCTTCATTCCATGGCCAATAGACTTGCATCCGGCAGAATTCTGACTGACTCCTCAGTGAACCGTGTGTGGAAGGATGCAGTCACAAATATTAATGTTGTCAGTGACTGAGATGGAAACTATGAGCATGTCAGATGCTTGGCCACTGTCTTGATTAGAAATGTATGAAAAGCATGCTGCCCACCTTGCATAAGAGGGTAGGGAGACTGGAGGTGACCCATCAACCTAAACACCATTGGTGAATATGGTGTGTTGGATCTAGGTTCTACATGCCCCAGATGTCTCCACTGGGAAGCTCCTAGAGTGTTTCAGTACTTATCAGAAAGAGCATAGTTCTGATCTGTGTAGTGCAGTGCATGCCAGTCAAGTTCTGTTTTTCCTGATAAGTAGGAACTTCAGAGCTACAACCTTTATGAGCAACTGTAAAAGGCAAGGTTTATATTTTTCAGTATAAAACTATTTAATGTGCCTATTATTTCTGCACTGGGAATAAAGTAGAGGTATTGGGTAATACTTATACTGGGTATTTTGTTTTGGTGACTTCACAGGTGATGCACTATCTGGCTCCATCACCGTAGATATTCTGCTGCCTGATGTTGAAGACACGTCTGACTCTGACATTGATGGCAATGAACAGCTGGCAATGCCATAGAGCATGGAGTCAGTATTGGATATGAGGAATGTGTAAACCAGATCCCCTAGCCAGGCAGTGAACCTGGCCTTTGTGCCTGTGGACCCTACACAAGATACATGGAGTTCCACTGAAGGGCAGATTGTTGGTGACTTACCTAGCTATGAAACTGTGTCTCTATCAGTGGTACAGCTATCATAGTCTACCACAAGTTCCACAGGGTATGAGGATGACCTAGTGAGCGGACGTACTAGTAGCCATGGATGCCATGAATACCAATGCCTCCCACTCAGAATTAGCTATCTCAATGTCTGTAGGCTGGCAAATGTAGAGTGGCATTGTACAGGCACAGTCTAGCAACATCTCAGTCTTTATAGAGCTGGTATGCATATTACAAGGTATGTGTGATTAGCTACAGAAGGACATGTTCTAGTATCTTCAGGCACAATTCAGGCCCTATCTTGCTCACAGGATGCATACCAGTCATGTGTGAATGAGTCACTTAGGTGGTTCACATCTGGATCTAGTACTGTTTGCCATTGTGGACATCATCAGCATTATCTAGTTTGGATGTGCGTATGAACAGGAGTGGATGCCCATGAGGATGTGGCACACATGCCAGCCCACATCTGGCAAAAGGTGCTATTCATGGCTAGGCATAACTACACAGCACACTCACCTCCAGACAAGGCCTTGTTACTCTCTGTGGTACTCTGAAAGATACAACTCATGTGGATGGGAACATGCATGGGAAGTCTGCACATCTTCTATGGGTGCCCTGGTCATGTCCATAATACCCAGCTACAGTAATGCAAGATCTGTTGAGGCTGTGTTCCCAAGATACACACATAAAATGCATAGTAGACCTCAGTTACACACACACACACACACACACACACACACACACACACACACACACACACACACACACACACACACACACATGCACACACACAAAAGCAATTTCTCAGAACGTTTTGCAATAGGCCTCTCCTCCTAAACAATTATTTTTCAGTCATATTGGCATACACACATTTCCCTACTGAAGGCACTGCACATTCAGGTTCCTGCCCCATCAGTGCAAGATGACAACTGTGCTTTTGGACTTTGTTACTTGGGTTGCCTATATCTGATGACAGTGTGGACAGTCTGTGCATGGCTAAGCATCATCTGGTTATAGGTTTGCATGTATCACTTTTACTGCAGTGTTTATGCTTTACTATGGTACAAAGCTATGTGTGAATCATTGCCTCTTGGTCAGTGCCACGATGTATTCCACCCACCTTTATCTTGCATGGTTATACCGTGTTGCTTTATCATCTGCTGACTCCTCATCTAGCTTACCCTATGCTGTCTGGTGCAGTTGTAGATGTTTCACCTGCATACATCATCCCTACTGCAACTGTTTCCCCATAATTATGTTGTGTAACATTGTACATACTGAAAATGTTTTTGTACATGTGTCAAGGTTCATACTGCATGGTATCACAAGACACATCCAAGCATAGCAACTGTATTACTTTAGCAGCCCAAGCTCATATTCTGTGGTGATCCAGGTATGTGACAGGGCATATTCATAGCCACTGTCTGTCAAGATAAGTAAATATTTGATAGGTGATATCAACCATGGCTAAAGGGCATATTCAGCATCACCAATAAGATGCCTCAAAGGAAAGTCACCTAGTCACAAACTGTTGATACAAATCAATTTTGTACAATATGTGGGAGTTGTGAGTGTTGAATGGGTGACCTGCATGTACATTGTAGATAATACATTACAGACCACCTAGCAGTGGATGGAGTGCATCTTTTTAAAGGAAATGTATTAGTGTCATGATTACTACTTATGACGTATTGCAAATACTGTGGATTAATTATCCATACTTCCGGATTTGTTATGTTATGGATTTTATTTCCTCAGAATTTAGTGAATGTAATTTTTGTAATATAATGCATATAAAATGTGTTATTACTAATAACATTTCATGTTCTAACAAGAATACATTTGTGTAACTGTGAGTAGTAAATTCAAAATTTGGAATCAAAACTTGCATTATTGGTGCAGTCACTCATATGTTAGTACTTTAATACATTGAACCACATAGACATTTACATAATAGGTGTTTTTGGACAATCAGTAATACATAATTATACATATGCAAGTGTACTTTAAATTAAAAAAAAATGCCCAGTCAGTAAACAATTAGGGTCAATAAGAACTCAGCATGACCACAAAATAAAAGGTAAGCGCTTTTGCTCTTTTCATAAATATTAGAACTTCACAAGACCATAGACCTAAAAGAACCTAAGTTCATTTAAACATTTAAAGTAATAATCTTATGTGAAAAACTACCAGTAATAATGTATAATAAGTTAATTGATGAAATAATTATGAAATAAAACTTATACCTATATGATATACAGATATTATTCACAATTATACAACGTCCCCCCCATTAATATTTAAAAATGTGCACGCTGATTGGTCAGCGTGCACGTTGTAAATCAGAGTTATAGTAATGGAAAAAGGTCCGGTTGCTGTACTTTTTCCATTACTATAACTCTTTTTTTTACAGCAACGGAGAACGCAAGATCTCTGTTGCTTCACACTGTCTCGCTATGTTAAACGAGTTTAACATAGCGAGACAGCTTTAAAAAAGCAACGGAGATTCTCCGCTGCTTTTTTTAAAGCTGTCTCGCTATGTTAAACGAGTTTAACATAGCGAAACAGTTTTTAAAAAGCAACGGAGATCTTGCTTTCTCCGTTGCTTTTTTCAAAACTGTCTCGCTATGTTAAATGGGTTTAACATAGCCAGACAGCTTTAAAAAAGCAACAGATATTCTCAGTTTCTTTTTTTAAAGCTGTCTTGCTATGTTAAACTCATTTAACATAGCAAAACAGTTTTTAAAAAGCAATGGAGATCTTGCTTTCTCCGTTGCTTTTGCCCACAGCTCTGATGTACTGTGTAGGCATGCACATGCGCAGTACATCAGAACTGCCGCAGAATACCAGACAGCTGCGGAAGGGCAGCAAGGAGGCATTATACAATAGCATTATTTAAGAAAAGTAATTTTTTTTTCTTAAATAATGTCATTGTATAATAGCAATAACCCACTTCTGGGTATGGGTAATGCTGGATTTACCCAAGGTTGGCTTTGTTTGGCCACTTGGGCTTCGCCCTCGTGACCAAACCACATCAACCGTGGGTAAATCCAGCATTACCCACACCCAGGCGCGGGATATTGCTATATTAAACATATTTAAGGTTTTAAAAAACACTTGATACTAATATATTCATTTAAACCTGCAAATTTATCTGCTTCTAAAGCAATCTGCCAACATCTCTCTTTACATTCAAGAAAACTTGAAGAATCATCTCCATGATTAATATCAAATAATTTGTCAAGAACAAAAAAAAATAAATCAAACTTTTTTAAAAAAGTATACAAGTGGTGGCATGCTTAGCTAAATCATTATTCAGGTCCTTATTTTTAATGGCTAAAATATGTTTACAAATTGTTTTTCACAGCTTTCTATTTACCTATGCAGAAAGCTGGAAAGGAAACTTAAAAATGATGCCAGAATGGTGCCCGTTTTTGTTAATTTGGCAATGGCTTAGTGGGAACATGCTTTTTTGGTCAAACATCCCCTTTTTCGCTATGCAAATTTTACAAACATTACATGGATGACTTGATATTTATATGGAATGGCACCTGAGATGACTTTTTAATATTTTTATGGCCATTAATGAAAGAAACGACTTTTTGAAATCAGTGCACATGGTTTATCAGGTAATTTTTTTAGATTTATTATTAACTATAGATACAGATAGTCAATTTCATATTAAATTGTTCCATAAGTCTATATATATTAATAGTGGTTTGCACATTACTAGCATGCGTCCTAATTTCATGAAATGAAATATAGTTAGGAGGCAGTTTATACATCTTAGCAATTTAATTAGTAATAATGAAGATTTATTAAATGAAGTAAATATGTTAATTAGATTATTTAGGAATCTAGGGTATCCTATCTCTAAACTTTATGCCATTTCTGATGAAATTACTTGAAAGCATTCTGAAAGATTTTCCCTTATTTTATTACAAGGTTACAAGGCAAAAATGAAAGTTTTAGATAAAGTTACATTTCAAAATTTTTTTGCATTACCAATATGTAGGGATATAGAGCATATTAAAACTATCTTTAGTACCAATTAAAATTTTATTTTAGGCATTAAAGACCTGGATAATACAGTTAACACTATCCCTAACTTCACATATAAGAAACATGCTAATTTGTTTTCTTTTTTTTAATAGATTTGATAATATTATTGAGGCTTCCAATAATATGTTACCTTACGGTACTTATAGTTGTCAGTCTTGTAATTATTGTTAATTTATATTATATTGTTAATTTAAGTTTTTGGTAATTATGAAACATTCTGGTTGAGTGTTAGAAGCCACTAACATGTACACCTGCAAATCAAAGGATGTTGTGTATTTTGCTTACTGCTTCTCCTGTCCAGCTTTCTACACAGGTAAAACTAATAGAAAGCTGGCAGAGAGAATTTATGAACATATTTTAGCAATTAAAAATAAGAACCTGAATAATGCTTTAGCTAAAAATACCACCACTTGTATACTTTTTAAAAAGTTTGATTTTTTTTTTTGTTCTTGACAAATTAATTCTTATTGATTGTGGAGGTGATTCTATACTTTTTCTTGAATATAAAAGACATGGCAGATTGCTTTAGAAGCAGATACATTTCCAGGTTTAAATGAATATATTGGTACCAAGTGTTTTTTTTTTTAACTTTAAAAATGTTTAATTGTGAATAATATCTGTATATCATATAGATACAGGTTTGATTTCATAATTATTTAATCAATTAACTTATTGTACACTGTTATTGGTGTTTTTCACATGTGATTATGATGTTAAATTCTTAAATGAACTTAGGTTCTTTCAGTTCTATGGTCTGATGAAGTTTTAATATTTATTAAAAAAAATGAAAGTGCTTACCTTTTATTTTGTGATCATGCTGAGTCCTTATTGACCCTAATCGTTTAATGACTGGGCATTTTTTATTAATTGTTCATTTTGCTTCAGAACTCTTTTTATAAGTTTTTGGTTCTTTTAATTAAGTATGATCATTGTTATGTTTAATGCAAATCACACAAAGTATAGTCAAATTATTTAGAACTTATTACACAGAGCTGTATTGCAAATTTCATAGTACAACAGTTGTACTTCACCTTCAGTTCCTAATAAAAAGTCTGTGACAATTGTTATTGTGAACCTCTCAGTGAAACTATTCATAATCTAGATCTGAATCCTGCATTTTCTCTGCTGTTACTCAAAACTTGATGCATTAACACTTTGAGCCACAAAGTTACAGCACAGGTGTTATTTTCTTCCCTCAGTACTTTCCACAGTGCTGATGGAAGTTGACCAGAGTCAGTCTCATTTGCCCTACTGATGGCTGTCTGAATTAAAATTTTGAGTATTTGCCTTGGGAAATGAACTGTTATTCACTGCTATTGACCATTTGCACTCACCACTCACACTCACTGATGTGCAATGCCAACCTTTATGCAATGGCAGAAGCCAAAATAAATAAATAACAAGGAAACAATGTCTCTCTATGATTATTTTTAAACTGAGTGGTCTTCTACCATAAAAATGTGGACATTAATAATCATAGGTTCGTAGGAGATAACTAGGCTAACAGCCCAAGAGCCCTTACAAGCCTGGCCATATTTAACTGGTGTTTCTCAAATTTCAATAGTTAGGTGAACAAAGTCCACAGAGGTATGAACCTGTACTATGGCATCTAATACTGACTGCCTCTGTCCATGAAGGACATGGGTGCCACTCCCGGATTAAATTTATGATTACCCATCCATTGATCTAGGTTGTACTTGAAAAGAGTCATGGAAGGGCTTTGCTTCATGTGAATGGGAAGCTTGTTCCAGAGAAGGGGTAGTCTCTAACAGATGTGTCTACCTCTCCAACATGATTTATTCATGTCAGAGGCTAGGATAAGATCCTAGAATGAGTGACCCTCATGCAGTTTGATTTGTGCATGTGTAGTATTTCCATAAGGGCTGGATTGGAGACTGCCCTGTAGGCCAGACTCAGATTACCCCTTAGTAGTCTGTAGGAAACAAAATACAGTGGTAGGGCTTTCAATCTTTCCATGTAGGACACATTTTTTATACCCTGCATTTTCCTGGTGAAACCTCTGGAGTCACTTAAGCTGTTGCAGATGTCTAGTTAGGTACATGCAAAAGGGTGAATTGTACTCAATTATTGGTCTGATGAGAACAGAAGTACAATGGAATTATAATGTCTTTTGATCTGGATATCATGCCCTTACTTATAAGTTGTACTACACAGAAGAACTTCCTCACCATTGTGGGCACATGGTGGTTGATGTTCAGATTACTATCAATCTGAGTAACCAGATCAAATACCACTGGGTCTACTCTTATGGGCTGATGTCTATATTGTAACTAGCTGGGGTATTTGCTTTCCCAAGGGAAATAATTATGTATTTTTTGCATTCAGTTTTAATCCATGGCACTGGCATCAGTCATTTGTCTGTGTTAATCCTTTCTGCAGTATATCAGTATCATTCTGGGATGCAGTGATTGCCCCTAATTTGCAGTAACCCACAAATGTGGTCAGCCAAAGGCCACCTATGTTTGCCTTGACTTCTGAGAAATACATTCTGAACAGGAGAGGGCCTAGCACAGAACCCTATGGATCGCCAATGGTGACTGTTATCTTGCCAGAGGTAAATTCACTAACTTTGACATTATGTGCCCTGTCAGTGAGCCAACTGGTAACCCACCTGGTGATGTAGGGGTTTATTCCCAGCTGAGAGAATTTCTGTATAATACCTGAGTGGGGAATTGTGTCAAATCCCGACCTTAACAGAAACATCATCTCTAGATTTGAACTTTGAAACCATGACATCACCATGAAACATTGAGGATATTAACAGTATGTGCCACTAAGAATTATTTATGAGGCTCAGAAAAGTGGGGGCAGACATACCAAAGATAATTGTAACACTTTACAGTGATGGAGCAATATATCCATTTTGTCAAAACTGTCCTTTGTCATTTCACAGTAGATGTCTGCAAGCATAAATTTGCACCAGTTACTCTAAGAAATCATTTCATATTAAGAAGAAATGTATGCAATATAAGAGTGTGCTCTTCTGATTCTTTTGGGAGCAGTACTGTCTTTGGAAACATTTGTAAAGTGACTGCATGATGTTTTGCATTTATTTAGAAATGTATTCCTTGTACATTAATGTATTACATGCATTATATAACTTACACACACTTTGTACTCAGAGACACATTTACCTCTTAAGTATACATTTGTAAAGGTTGTATAAAGTTTATCTCTTAAGGAAATGTAATCTTAAGCTTCTTTTGTATGTGTATTCTCCCTAACACACATTCTGAATGTGTATATCAAAGTGACAGGAGAGTTAAGCACTTAATTACTTGTGTACTATTGCAAATGATTCACACTTGCAAGCCATTAGCAATCCTTACTTCTCAATACTCTCTCTTGTACTGCTAGGGACATGAGAATGGTATCATGTAGGTCCTTACACCATGTTTACTGGCCCAGCACTGATTGAGTGATTCATGAATGATAATAAACTGACACCTGATTTACATATTCATCATGTCCAGAGGAGTTAATATGAATTATATAAGCACAGCATGGGGCTAAGGAACTTGTATGATAATAGGGAAGAGTGCTTAGGTTCATTAACTTCAGATACTACTGTTTGTTGTAATTGCATTATACTAGCAAACTTTACTACAAATGCTGTCAAACTATGTGTTATTTCTTTATGAGTAATAGTTAAACAGTTGTGATGTTATTTTTTTCAGCTAAAACTGAATGATGTCTGCAGTTTGTCCATTTGTGTTGGTATAGAAGGTATAGCAGTTGTTATTGGAAGACTTCTCAACTAATGTTACATGCCTTTATAGTAAAATTTATCTGAGGATGTGAACACGTGAGAACATTTTTATATTAGCATTTGCAATGTGAAAGTTACATTTTGAACAATATGTGTTAAGTTTGTTGTATATTCCTGACATGAGCAAATATTATCCTATTTGAAGGTTGTGTCCTTGACATATATCTTTGCTAGTGTAATATGTAGGGAATGTTTTTCCCCCATAGGTCATATTTGACTTTCCTTATTTAAAAGAGAGTTGTGTACAATTTGCAAATTTCTTTTTGTAAGGGGATTTTAAAGTTTGCTACTATAAGATGCTTATTGACTTGTAATGCATTCATTCATTGTATGAATATAGGAGGGAAGAAAGAATGTTTTGGTAATATTTTATTTTCATGCACTTGATTCATTGTTAATGCTACATATATTCTGGAGTTACACATTTCTTTATCCTTATTCGGGATTGTCAATGCATTGGTTGGGGGTGGGAGGTAGAGTTACACTTATGTATTAGATGTGTGCATTCATATAGATCAGTTAGGGTCCGTATTACAAGACTGAAGACGCATTCTTTCGAATGTGTCTTGGTCGAACATAAAAGACTGAAAATATCGAAGTGGCTTTTAAGCAAATTCTTTCCCTGGGAAAGAATTTGCTTGGCCACTTTGTTACTTTGCCATTTTCAACACTGTAGTGTGGTCTCGGAGTTGGTACATTTAAATAGGGGTGTGTGTGTGGGGGTGAAGCCTCCCAATTAATGTAATGTTTTAAAATGTTTTCTCTTTTTTTTTTTTTTGTTGGAACAGTGATTTTTTTTTCCCTTGGAAAAAATTGCTGTTCTGACAGTTCAACATTGTAAGCTTTTGCTTACATGGGGTCAATTAAGCACAGTTCACTTTTTAAGTGTTCTGTGATGTAATATAGACCTGATCAGTTATGTACATTTTTAATAATGCCTGCATAAATGCATATTTCTTTTCTAGCCATTCACTGCTTCTTTTTTCTGACAAATATATTTCATATTTTTTCACTCCCATACAGTCATATTGCCCATCAAAAATCTAACCCATGTAAACTTGCATTCTCAGATGCTAAAAGAGTGAGGTTATAGTGCAGGTCATTTGTCAACATGGATCACACATATTAGAGAAAATTGTAGCTAGCATGCCCTTCCATGATTGTTTCTGGTGGCAAGTGGTCAATTATGTCAGTGCTGTGGGTGGTCATGGCATGAGTATGACCAAATCAAACAGGCCAGTGACATGATCACCAAGGCCAAAAAAGAGATTCATTGCTGTAACATGGGAACATAGGGCCACTGGTTGTAATTGTCCTGCTACTGAACCAGCACTAACTGAGATGGAGGAACTCTTGTCAATTGCAAGGGATCCAAACGGCTCATAGAGGTTTCCTAGTTTTGAGCTGGATGTAGATGCAGAGGTAGAAGATCACCAAAGGGTATCTACTGCTGATGCTCCAGGTATGACATTCATATCTATACATGCAGACACACACACAAATATATATATATATATATATATATATATATATATATATATATATATATATATATATATAAGAGAGGAGAGAGAAAGAGAGAGAGAGAGAGATTGAGAGAGAGAGAGAGAGAGAGAGAGAGAGAGAACAGAAATATAATTGCATAATATCTTATTTAAAATTATAGCTAGGTTTGCCTTTCATGTGTCATGTCCATTTTAATGCTTATCATCCCTCAATCCATCTCCATTTTATCTATCTAGGTACATCTGGCAATGAGGTTCCACGACCCCCTGCAAAATGGTATGGGCATACCTTTTTACTTGTATTAATTTATCTTGAAGTTAACCTTAATTCTTTTTTTAAGAGCACTTGTTTATGTTATTGTCTAACTTGGGGTTATGTTGCATAAGTCTGATCAGTTTTTCTTTTATTTTGCTTTTGGTTGTGTTTAATTGCTCTAATCACAAGTGAGGCTGCTACAGACACTGTGGAGTATATGTAGTCATTGATGATGATTGTAATCTAAAGAGGCACTGTCTAGGGTTGCAGATTGTCAGTCTGGTTGTGGCCCTCACATCCCCTGCTCACAGTTTAGGCACATGTTCCCCTACTCACAGTTTAGGCACAATCAGTATGCCTATGCATCCCCATGGCATGGAGCTATCTGAGGCAAAATAGGTTGAGGGTGACATGTTTGATCAGAGTAGTTTTGTTACTTCAGTTACAGGGCTGGTAGAGTCTTCCTCCAACCATCATGAGGGTGAAGTACTATACAGGAGTGTCAGTATTGGTGTTCAGAAGGAGCATACTTTCTGGCATCCTCCTGATGTTGGTGTGTCAGTAGGTACCACACGAAGTATGTGCAGGGCCTTTATGACGGTACAGGCATGTTCCACCAGGGCATCAGAAGAGATAGTCAGAGTACTGCATGTTCTGTATTCTGATGTGTGAGACTGTCTGAATCATGTGGGTGACTCCTTGGACAGGATGAATGACAGACTGGATTATGCAATGTCTGTAATGGAACATCTGCTGGAGAGGCAGCAACTATGTGGTCAGAGAACTGCTACATCATCTGGTGTTAACCAATATGGTGGAGCCAGATCCAGCTCCTGTGGTGGCACTACTTCCACAGCTCAGTCAGTGATTGAGGTGTCCACACCCAGTCATGGTAGACCATGTAGTTGTGAATGGAATCATGATGGGGACTCATCCAGCAGCCATCGTCCATATTCAGGTAGCACTATGACTTCAAGCCAGGGTCATAGAACTAGCATGGTAGAGGTAGTTTACTTGGTCAGGTTGGTGGCAGCAAACTGAATCCTGTAGCATGCATGGCTCACACCTGTCCAGGCTGTCAAGGCATAGTGCTAGCACAAGTGCTTTGACTGTGTTCCTGCAGACCCACAAATGGCACAACTTAATTTTGTGACCACACACACACACACACACACACACACACACACACACACACACACACACACACACACACACACACACACGCACATATATAAACTTTAATACCAAATGATTTACATCTGTTGCTACTGGCCCTGACAATAGATACTTACTGTTAACCTGATCTCCCACTCACACACACACAGACACACACTTCTTTGGTATGTGGCTTGCCTCCACACTGTGTAAGCAATGTTGACTCTGTTCTGACCTTTGCACATTTCCTTGTGACTTAGGGTTGCCTATGTCTGATGAACAGAGTGGATATGCTTGCTTACTCAGATGCCTGCTTTAATCAAAAATACTATACTGATTTTTTTTTTCTGCTCAAGTTCAAATGAGTAGTTTGTGATCCTCAATATATTTGTAAAAGTGTCCTTAGTAATGCAGCCTTACTAGTCAGGAATTATTGCTTGCTTAGCACCTTGTGCAAATGATACTAAGATTGCCCTGGTCGCTACTTGGGTGTCTGTGTTGGACAACTTTTATGTGTGATGCACAGTATTGGGCAGGCCAAACATATGTGTTTGGTAATTACATCTTTATGGAAATTAATCAGCTGGATAACATAATTTGTGACTTGTGTATTAATATTATGTGTTCTATTTCTTAATGATACATAAGTATGCTTGTGCATGTACCTATGTGGATGATTGGGAAATTTGATCTAACATTCTGGGTATTGTTTTGTCATGAGCCTGCTTTGACTTGATGTACAGGTTGTATACAACATACTATGAAAATTTACTTTTATATACAGTTTAACAGATTAATATTTATGTTGCATATATCATTCATGAGTTAATGCTGTCATTCCTGAACAGTTGAATCACATTTTATCTTACTGATGTATAATACTTGTATATGTGGTGATAATAATTTTTATCTGTTTTTTACAGGTTCATCACTTACCTTGGTTAATGCTGCTACTACAAGTTGCCTCTTCTGGTGGTGACTGTTTCTGATGCTTATAGAATGCAATCATTACATGGATAAGTTTGTTTGTTTGTGTCTTTCGGCTTTTCCCAGTTAGGGGTCGCCACAGTGGAACTCCGGTCCGCTAATGATTGGCAGTTGATTTTTACGTACCGGCTTGCCAGGCCTGACGCACAACCTTCAACGAAAGTACACCCATTCACGCATGTCTCCACGCAGAAGACACTCTAGCTGAGAATCGAACCGGACAGCGTCTTACTGTGAGGCGACAACACTACCACAGCACCACCACCGTAAAGGTTGATAATTTTGCATGCATCCCTGTTACAGTTTGCATGCCCTTAGCATGTTATGGTAGTGAGTGTTTGCACAATCCTCTGCACTTAACCAGGGCCATATCATGTTCTGCATGCCTACATCTTCAGGATCGTCCACAGCTGCTTGTTCTTCCTCAGACTCCTCATCTTTGTCTGCTAGCCCTGCTGGCCCTGCCGTAATGCTGGGAACTGCTGTCCTTGTCCTTGTTGTCTATGTTGCAGCTGTTTCCTGACAGTTATATTGTGCAATATGGCACAGACTGTGAGCACTTTGGCTGAAGAAGCTGGGTCATACTGCAGGGCACCTCCAGATGTATCTAGACACTGGAACTGTGATTTGAGCACCAGATACACATTGTATGATATTTCTAGTTTGAGCATGTTCATCATTATAAGTTTGCTGAGATGGGAGTATGTGCATCATTGTAATATTGCTCAGATGGGTTGTGTGGGTTTCTCATGGGTGTCATGAGCCAATGTTCCAGTGCATAACCTGCAACCCATAGTAGATACCCTTGTGGAAGATCTCCCCTAGAAAAACCTGCATACAGGTCACAGGTGTGTGAGGCATGAAAACTGCCAGGGTTACCTGCACACACATTACAAATGATCCCTTGGACATTACTGACCACCTGACAGTTGATAGAGTGATTTGGCTTTTATTTCAATATGTGTGCAGTGTCTGGCCCCCAGTAACACAGGGAAATAACCTGTGGCATAGAAATTTTGCATGGTGATAGCTCTCTCCTCTGGGGCATGTGGAAACTGTATATGCTCCCTTACATGTTACAGCATTGTATTGAGAAACTAGTGTCATATTCCTGAGGCTGAAGTACAGTATGTGACACCCTTAATATGTCCCCTGAGGGTTTCTGAAAAATGCCTGTAGCTAGAATATGTATCCATACACAAACTTGCTTTCCACTGGTATGGATTCTCCATGATTTCCCTGGGTCCTCAGGTGAGGGTGAAAGAGGTTGACTATTTCTTCTAAGGTATCCCTGTCCAGTCTGTAGTGCCCTAATATTTCAGTATCATGAAGTCCATGATATGTCAAAAGTGTTCTAAACACTCTTCTTCTTCTAGGCTGAGGACTGCCAGCAGCAGAAGTACCTTGTATTAAAGCCTTTTGCACATACAGGTTAATGACAGCAGCAGCAACCCCTAACACTTTTTTTTCTAAGTGTGTTAGTGGTTGTATTCCAGAGAGTATTGAAACTGAGACCCAAAGGAAGTGACATGTGCACACATGATTTTTATGCATTCATGAATCACTCTGCCATGTTGATTTACTTCATTAACAGGTATTTCACCTACTTATGCCTTCCTTAGCATATTCTCTCTCTTATCCTTATTTTGCAGCTGGACGCAACCTGTTTAATGAATACAAAATAGCGCTCACCACTACTAATCATGCACACATACTTAACAAGAAGTGCAGGATTTTATGAATCAGGGCCAAATATCTTTTTCAGATTATATTGGTAACATAAATGACAGAATTCAGGTGTTCTGTAACAGTCAAATTAAATTATAAATATGGCAATCAAGAAAATGTTAGTATTAATGGCATTATATGGTTAATTTTGTGGGGTCTGAAGCATGTAATTCACAAATGTGCCATGCAGTAATATATAATGTTTATATATATATATATATATATATATATATATATACACAATTACACACACACACACACACACACACACACACACACACACACACACACACGCACATACACACACACACACATATCAAATGTTTATCACTGAGTATAATAATCTATCACTATTAGCCCTATCTCCTGTGGCTGGCTATAAAGCTCATTGTAACACCAACCCCCTTCACCTCTGGCTTGCCAGAATTCATGTTGAATTATTGATTGTGTGATCATGTGTTGGCCCTGAGTATGACATTTGTGGATGTCTGGGTGTCTCTGCACCTATGTCTTTCACATGACTGCATGCTGTGTTACCAGCCCTATGTGTACCATATCTGAGGTAGGCTTTGTATCATACTCTTGCATTTGCCTCAATTACATAAATTATAGAATGACGGTTACTCCCCTTGGCAGACACCAGGCATTGCAGTGGTGCGACAGATATATTACCAGCCCACATTTCATTATTCATCTCTGTAATGCTCCATGACCATAGCACTTTTCACAGTTATTCCAAGAAATTCTGTTCCTATGTTTTAGAGCAGTCTTCTACAAAATGGCAATTGTGCTCCCCCTCACACTATCACAGAGCACTTAATGGCGTGAGAATGTTAATGAGGTCAGATAGTACCACTGTCTGTGACTTGCTTGGTCTACACATTGTACTATCCATACCTAGCAACATGATTCATGCATATACTGTTTAGCATGAAGCTTGTGATGTCTATGTATGTCCACCAACCCAATGACCTTGATTAATGCTGCAGTACAGCACTACATTGCACAGTACTTGATTCAGCAATGAGTACTCCTATGTATGCGTGTACCATATCTTTTCAAAAGTAGATCTACTCAAAGGACATGGCTGCTTTCACCAGTGACAATCACTGTGTTCTAGCATGGTATGCCAGAAAGGGCAAGATTTTCACATTTTTCCTGCGCAAGGATTTTAAAGAACACCTGTTGAAATGGTATGATGGCACCTTTAAAATGAATGATGCCTACTTTGACCTGGCACAGGTGCAGCCTAATGTCACATGCATCACCCATTCAGGGGAGCAGTGCATACAAAATTTTGATGACCTAAGGTGGTGGCATCTTGACCTGCTTCGCCAGTAGGAAGCAAAGGTTCAAGAGATGCACCTAGACATATGCTGTGTATATTTATATGTAATTTATATTCTGCCATGTTAAATGTTGGCCGTCTATGCTTAACATTATTTCCTTTGTCTTTGCAGCTGGTGGGAAGCATTTATTGAATATGGGTGGTTGCCACAGAAGGTAGGAGTGCCTCTCCAAGTAGGGAGGCATGTAAGTGTTATATAGCCTACCTGATTATAAATGCAATAAAATGATATTGATCTCAACATCCCCCCTTGTGACTCCCATATATAGATCCTGTTGTGGAAGAAGGAGTGATGTACTCATGTTCATCAAAGTACTTTAGTCTCTGCAAGTGGCTGTGGTTCTACTGGGTCACTGTAGCCATCTGTAGTTATTTCTCAGGAGGTGAGATGAAGGCTCCTTTGCTAAAACTGACATACGGGATTTGGTGGTACCATCAGTTTCAGCTTCACAGGACAGGCATGAAATCTCTTGTTTTAGAGAAAGACTGGGGGCATCACATATGGTAATATAATGGCAGGTGTAGAGGCTTGTGTCTGCTGAAATGTACTGGCGACTAGACCACCTCCATTGTCAAACATGAAATGCACTCTGGAGTAGTTTGATGATATGACCAGCAAGCATATACCAGCCACTGGGCCACTGGAAGGGCAACCAGCAGAACTCTGACATCCATTTGAGCTGCTATCAGTGAAAGCAGATGGGACCTTAGTTTGACATCGTATCTGAAGGAAGGTTTCACAGGAGGGTAGAACACCCTTATGTAAACTGCTCTGCCAACTATACATCCTCTGCTGATTTGAAAGCAAGTAACAGTTCCTATTCCATTTACCCTTTGTTGTCTAGAAAGTACATTATAGATTTAGACATTTTCCTATGCTGTAAAGAAGCATACTGCATACGTGCTATACCAAGTTTATACAAATGCTGCCAATCTTGTGCTTTGTGGCCACAACCTTCAGACATATGACTTCAGCCATTTCTGTTGAAGGGTTTTAACCAGCAGCCTCTGTAATCACTGTATTTTGAAGCCCCTTAGGCTTAAGACCATTACAACCCCTCGATAGCCTGATTCCTCTGGAGCAGTTACTGACTGGTACCAGAGGAACTCCACTAGCTTTCATTGGCAGATTACAGGAAAGGACAACCTCTCAGGGAAATTTATTTTCAGAATAATTATTTACACATGAGAATGTTTACTTGCGTTTCATAATATGCTAACATACCTAACGCTCCAATTTTCATGCTTTCTGGTTACAGTTCTGATCACTTCATCTCATACAGCAAGTGGCTAGGTCTTAAATCACCTCTTTGTGTTTCTAGACTGGGATTATCCCACAGTCTCAGTGTCACCATCCTTGCTCTGTTCTCTAACAACACTGAGCTGCACTTAAGTTTCCTTTTATATTAATCAAATTGTTGGAATATACCAGTATTCCTTTGACCAAAGGGGAACTTTTCCCTTGGAATGATTCTTAACTTTGTCTCAGCCTTTGCCATTTGATGCATATATCTTTAAATCACCAAATGTTTATTGTGGAGTTCCTCTACTTCCACTTTAGAGTCCACTAGTATAAAAAGAATTCACCCTTGATATAACTCCTCTTCCTTCATTCTTACCAGCAGCACAACACAGTATAAAGTAAGGAGCACTTTACATATGCACGTCTTTGTGGTTTTCTGTCTTGAATTAGTTTTTGTTTAAGTTCTCTGTTCACTTGCTACCAGTGGTATCACTCATTTGTAGGTTTGCTTGATTAAGTTTGCAAATGAACTACCTTGAAAATATAATTTCTATGAAGCTGTATACATGTATTCTTGTTTCAGTGATTTTCATCCTTTTTACCAATTCCTCATTTAGCATACCACTCGAGTTCTTTCAATTAATTCACCACAAAGTAACAAAAAGTGGAAATAAAAAAGACCTTCTTCCTTGTGCCTGTAAATGGTCCAGTGAGATTAGTACACTATCCCTGTAAACCAACATAAATAAAACAATAAAATAAAATTTACTGCATCAAATATAACTTTAAATTAGATAACCAGTGCGTGCAGCTGAACAGATATTCTGAGATAGAAGACTGCTGGGCTCTATATATTTGAGCTGTCCTTATTGTCATATCTTTTTGGTCATTAGCCAGACTTGATGAGGAACTGTTACCACTGACCCATGTAAGCTACATGAAGTGCTTAAGGCTTGCCTGACATAATATGTACAGTCATTTTTCTTATCAAATTTGAATTTCTTTCTCACTTCTAAATACCAAGTCAAAGTAAAGACTTTACAGCTGTTCTATGTTTACATTTACATTTGGGAGTTCTGCATGGGATTCAATAGCATTCAAGCACTAAAGGAATGATAAGAAAAACTGAAGTGAGTACAGAGATCTTTCACTAGTGGAAGAGCAGGCATGCATGGTTTCCCTCTTCAGATATGTTAAAGCAGCTGGAACTTCATTCTATAAATTACAGAAGACGGGGGGCTGGCAGGGCAGGGGTACTTTAACATATAAGGCATTTAGAGGTAATTATTTAAAGAAAGTGAAACATGGTTATTGACTTGTGAGGAAATACCAATAACTTACAAATGAGTAGTCTCAAAACCATCAAATGGAGGAGCTGGTTTAGTATTAGGGCAATCAACAAATGTACCTGTTTCATTAGACAAACATCTGTTGTTGAAATATTCAAAAACATGGTTAAGAATATGGATCAAAGAGTGTATACTTTCACTTAAGGCAAGATAAATTAAGTTTATTAAGTGAACTACTAATCCTGAGAAATATGACATAATATGTTATAACATAAAATGAGATGATATTATGTACTTTGGTTTCTGATAGTCCACCATTGTTAGGTGCTCACATTTACTAGCATCAGGTATGTCTCTTCTGTGGTTCCTCAGTCTGTGGTTCCTGGGAAATCACTTGCTTAATTTTACTGAAGTGAAAACAGTGACTGTTTGAATCTATGGTACACTGTTGTAAGAAATTTCTCCTTTACAAAATGTTGTGCAACTATGAAGTTAATATATACATACATACATATATATATATATATATATATATATATATATATATATATATATATATATATATATATATGTGTGTGTGTGTGTGTGTGTGTTTAGAAGGGTGTACAGACCTAAACCCATGTGTAGGGCTCCCCTGCAAACAAGAACAAGTTTTGGTCTGTGCCAGTGAATTGCACAGATGTGTTTTGATCAGCTGTGATTGCATAATTAATTTCCTAGTGACTGTGCTCTGAACATTCACAGTGGAAGCATCTGGTACACATGTAGTACCAACATGTCTCTGTCACTAGCGCAGGACCAGTGTGATCTGAGAATATGCCCATCCATGTGTTCGGCAGAATAGGAACAAAACATGACTGCAAGTGCCACTGCACAGCTCCAAGAGACAACATTCACCTGTACAAGTAAAGGAAAATGTTGTTGGCTCTGCATCACAAAAAATAGCAAGCACTACAACATGACAGGCTTATCAGAGTTTGTAATATTGCCTGTGAAGTGGCACTGTAGTTCTCAATAGAGCATGAAGAAATGATCAGGGATCACAACTCAAAATGTAAGAGTCATGGCAGAATCATCCATATGAAAGCAACTTGTGCATGTCACAGGAGTGGTGGCACACAGTTATTGTGCATAAGGCATTTGATATGAGATTACCTCCCCCAACTAACCGTAAACTACCTATTGTTAATAAGACTTATGATATGAGAATGTCACCCAACCACCCATAAATTACCTAAAACATTCAATAATAAGGAAAAGAGGCTGACAGAAAAGAACATTAATAATGGAGACCATGCAGAAAGCAGAGGAAATACATGCATGAAAAACTGAGAGAAGACAGTCTGCAGTTTTTTTGTTGAGGGTTTAGCACCATTTATCTCAGCTGAAGCAATGATAAGTGTGGCACACCTTGGGAATGAGCTGATATGGACAGAGAATATGCCAATGCACAGACACAGTAAGGACAAATCTCACAGTCTGGTAGGATTTCCAATGAAGTCTTATTTCTTGATATGAAAGTGCTCAATAAATGGCAGTTTGCTTAGCTTCTGACAATCTTGTGTTTGTGTTGCTGTTCTTGGTTGACTTTCGGACATTTTTGGAATTTGTTTGTTGTTTGGTTAACAGTAAACTATGGCATATATGGACCAGATATTTCTTGTATTAGTGAAATGACCTGTATTAAAAGCAAGTTTGAAATTATTATCTGTTAATGTTTTCTGGAAAGACACTGTTTTGGAAGAAACCACTGAAAACATATTTGTAATTCCTGTTTGTTAATAAGTTAACACAAAGAGGAGAGCACTGTCGAATGGTGACACTTTACACAGCACTGCATTCTACTATGTGGTCACTGAGGCAAGTGTAGAATTTCATATACTTAAACGACTTATATAACAGATTTTGCCAGGTATTGCTTGTGAAAAAATGTATGAGACACCTGAGTACAAAATATGTGTTTCTATGTAGTAGAATGTTATTATTAAAGAATCTGCATGGCAACAAGAGTATTTGCCCTGTGCCCACATTAAGGCTTAATCCAGCAATAAAAGTGGTCTTCATGACTGTTAAAATGTAATCTATAAGATGACATTATTTGCTGGTGTTACACTAAAAGACTTACAGAAAAATTGAGTAGGGTGTTGGCATTATGGTTAAGGTGTTAACCTCACAGACACAACATACAAGGTTTAATTCTCACTGTAGGAAACCTGGCTTGGCCTTAAAAAGGCCCCCTCGGTTTGTTTGCCTAGTAATCACCTCCTCTACATGTGCTAAAATTTCTTCACCAAAATGCTGTTGACATTTCATGAAGCTAAAATTGATGTAAGGTGCTGTTTTTTTTTTTTTTTTTTTTTAATTAAGACCATTTACATAGAAAAGATGGTTCACTGCTGTGGAAAAAGTGCTGATTTTTTAAGTGAAAACTTCTGAAAAGAGGAGTTTATTTCTGAGTAAATCAAGAAAAGGGTGTTGATTCTAAAAGGTTAAGTCCTCTGATAGGAAGAAGGGGATTCAGTCTGGAGTAAAACTAGAAAAAGGTGCTGATGCTAGACATTTAAACCCTTGGCATAATGGTTAAGGTGTTTGCCTTATAAACCAAAGGTGCAGGGTTTGATTCTCAAATGGGGTAATTGGCTAGACTTAAAATGGCCCACAAAGGCAGTTAGCCTAGTACTAATCTATGAATCTGAGAAGAGGGGATCACTGTAAAGAAAAAAAAGAGGTTTTAATTTTGAAAGTACACCCTCAGAAAGTGACTACTTATTGCTGTGTAGCACAAGACAGAAAATGTGTGCAGCCTTGGCAAACTGGTCATAAGTTGGCTGTACTGAAAATGAGAGACAAAAGAAGTACTAAGCAAAACAATACATATGCTGCTAGCATACAAGTAAAACAAAACTTTGCTGAGATGCAGCAGTATGAGTTATCCAAGGAAAGTAGTATTGACCAATATGCTGCTAGCATACAAGTAAAACAAAACTTTGCTGAGATACAGCAATATGAGTTATCCAAGGAAAGTAGTATTGACCAACTAAGTCTGGTGCAGCAGACTAGGAATGTTTTCTATCAGAGTGTATCTGATAGGCAGGAGCAAGTTAATGTTATACAGCTCAGCACTGCCAATATGAAAAGTGAAACCTTAGTTGGAAGTAATGATTCCTGCTCTGGTTCTAAGTAAGCTGTAATAAGTAAGAACTTGTAGGAAACGGCATTGGAGCTTTATTACCGGGAATATACCAGTGACATAAAATGTTAAACAAGAACAAGAAAGAACAAATGAAATACTCTAACAATGTTAAATTAACTGTGAGTGTAAAAATCTGTCCATATACACCGTGTGGCCCTGCAGAGTTACATCTGTAGGTGTGTGGTTCATTTGGCTTAGCTGATTGGTTACATATTTGAAAATGTTGCTGTGGCTCATGCTGTGTGCTTCTGGAAGATGAAAAGCCTCTGCTATGCCATCATTGGGTTTGGGTGCATGCTAGTCATGGAACATGTAAATAGCAATGGGTTGGTATTAATCCACAGTGAGATGCCAGGGAGATGTGCCCAAAGTAGATCCAGACAAATCTCTGCCATGTCCATATGAGCATTCATGGCCATGGTTGAAGACCACATGGAGCCAGATGAGTTTCTCCTGTGGTTAAATGAGAATCTCTGGCCAGAGGTGCAAATCTCAGAGGAGCTAGATGAGTACTGACCATGGCCAGGAGAGGTAGCAATGGATAGTGTGATGATTTCAGGAATGGTGTGTGCCATCTTTGCTAACCAGCTGTGTACACCTACAGTTCAGAACTGACCCTCACCTCAGCTATAGCTTTCTAACAACTGCAAGGATGTACTAATGGCTGTCCTATGGGCTGTCAGGTATGTAGGTCAAATATGAAGTTCATTGCTGTGGTCCTTGCCATACATTTGTTATCACCTCCACTGACCACCTGGATCATACTGCCATACACTGGCATCATGCTATTGTTTTCTCTGACTTACAGCATTGTGCTACAGCTGTCAGTTTTACTCCTTGACTTCACCTGGTGAGTGGACATTGCCTCAGCAGGGGTCTGACTCTGGAAGGACTGAAACATGGTGCAGCAGGGAATCCAAAATCTTTTTACACCTGATGCACATGCAGCATACAGAGCACCTGTTGAGGGACTATGAAGGACCCTGTGTAAGGTAGATGCCTAGCATGTTCTTGCCGGGATGGTGAATGATGCCACAGGTGTTACCTGCTCTGTGCCCTAAATAACAGTATTACAAGTGACCTATTGTTTGGGTCAAACAAGTTACGGTTTGAAAAATGTTTTCAAGGACATGGACATTTTTGTTAAAATGGGGCTAGAAACAAAACATTACAAACTGATGAGGGACAGCACAGACTATGCTGAAAACAAGGCGTATGCTCATTTTAGTGTGAACAATAAGAGTAATACCAACAATGATAACACCAGACAGGGTTTTAACAATTTTAGGTTGTATGCTGATGTTGTCAACACAGATGACTTGGTTGCTGGGGAGAGTGGTGTAGATGATGACAGTAATGAGCATTTTTTTAGAACAACAGCCCCTAAGATGTTCCGACAGGTTAAGGGAACATTATCAGGGTCCACAGCAGCCAGGTCACTACAGGGGGAGGGGGAAAGGACAGAGGAATTATCATTTGAACCGGATGGGACAGGCAAACAACAGACAGTATTAAAATCACCTACTTGTTTTTTTGGACTTGACACAGACAGGTTGTTAGTGGCTGATGAAGACGTCCAACCATGGGATCAGGACAATGGTTATTTTAACCACACCGGTATGACACCAGTAGATACGAACCATTACTTATTTTCTAATGGTACAAATAAATTTGTGTTTGATACTGGAAATGATGGCACATTGTATGAGAATGGTATTTTAGCATTAAATAATGACAACGAGAGGGCTAACAGGAAAGGAACTTGCAAAATTGTTAAAGATGGGAACGTATGTATTTATAATTTTACCTGTCTTGTTTTATCATGTGATTATTGTACGTTATTTAAAAAGGGTTTTTCATAGGTTCATAGGTTCATAGGTAGATACTAGGCTATCTGCCCTAGGGCATTTATAAGCCTAGCCAGAGTGTATTTGGCTTCTGCCTCCCTATTAGATTAGCCTACTGTGCCTCTGTAAAGTAGGTCACAGAAGGTACCCTTTTAAGATTAGTTTACTGTGCCTCTGTCTAGCAGGGACACAGAAGAGATCCCAGGGGTGAATTTGCGATTTCCCATCCACACGTCCAGATTTCGCTTGAAGAGGGTCAGCGAGGGGCTATGTCTAACATGAATTGGGATTCTATTCCAGAGTGAGGGGAGCCTCTGGGAAATGAATCTGTCCCTCCAGCATGTCCTATTTATTTTTGTGTTGAGGTTTAGGTCCCTGGAGCGTGTAGCTCTAAGGGACTTGGATTTTTTGAGGTGGAGCATGTCCATTAATTCTGGGTTTGACATGGCTTTGTACGTCAGGCATAGATCGCCTCTGAGTAGACGGTAAGCAACTGAGTAGAGCTGGAGTTTCTTTAGTTGAGCTGCATATGACATCTGTTTGTAGCCCATGATCCTCTTGGTGAGGTACTTTTGGGGTCTCTCCAGGTGCTGCAGGTGTCGGGTAAGGTACTTCCCAAAAGGGGCATTGTATTCAATTATGGGCCTGATGAGTGACGAGTAGAGGGGCACAATGACCTCTCTTGATCTAGATGCAAACCCTTTCGTGATAAGGTGGGCTATATAGAAGGTCTTTCTAACCACTTTGGCAATGTGATTATCAAAGGAGAGATTACTATCTATGTTGGTCCCCAAATCTCTAATTACTTCTTCCGTACTTAATGGATTACCACCTATGTGGTAATTTGTGGGCACCTTGTTTTTCCCAAAGGGGATGACTATGCACTTTTTAGCATTTAGCTTGAGGCCGTGGCTCTGGCACCAAGCATCCATCTCTGTGAGACCCTTTTGGAGGATGCTTGTGTCAGCTGGAGATTCGTTTATGGCCCCCAGTTTGCAGTCATCTGCGAACTTTGTCAGCCATAATCCCCCCATGTTAGCCTGAACCTCAAAGAAGTATATACCGAACAAGAGAGGTCCCAGAACTGAGCCCTGTGGGACGCCACTTGTAACTGGTTTGGATTCGGATATGGCACCTGCGATTCTGACCATGTGGGTTCTATCTCTGAGCCAGTTTGCAACCCATCTTGTGATATAGGGGTTGCTATTTAAGCTGGTAAGCTTATTTATGATGCCCGAGTGGGGTATTGTGTCGAAGGCTTTTGCGAGGTCCAGGTAGGCTGTATGGACTACCTTGCCCTCATCTATGGCTTTGGTAACTGTTTCAAAGAAATCAACTAGCTTTAAGAGGCAAGATCTGCCCTTAACAAAGCCGAATTGGGTAGGGTCCAGTGTCTGGAGGCTCCCAATGTCTTTGTTTATGAGTTCCATGATAATACACTCCATAGCTTTACAGACCAGTCTAGTCAGGCTTATGGGGCGATAGTTTCCGGGGTCCATTGTGGCACCACCTTTGTGGAGTAGGACCACTGTAGCTGTATGCCATTCTTTGGGTACATATCCTGTAGTAAGGCTAAGTTTGAACAGTGACTTAATGTGAGGGTTCAGTTCTTCTTGGAGCTCATGTAAGACACAGCCTGGGACACCATCCGGTCCCAAAGATGCTGTGTTTTTTGCTTTGGAGAGGGTAGCTTTCACCTGTGCATCTGTGATGTCAAGGAGATTACATTCAGTTGGGATAGGAATTTGCTCCTTTGGGAGGGAAGGGGGGAGAAGTTTGCGCTGAATCTGTCTGCCAGGATGTTGGCTATGTCTGTAGGTTCAATATATTTTGTACCGTTATGCAACAATTCAGAACATATCTGGGAGTTTCTGCCCATGTTCCTGACATAACTAAAGAAGGCCTTGTGATTATCTTTAGTGTCTAGGGCAATTTTTCTTTCGAACCTGGCCTTTGATGATTTTATGAGGGATCAAAGTTTCTTGCTAATACTGATCAGAGATGCCTTCCCTTTTTGGGATTTTGCTCTGTCATGTAGTAGCTTCCTCCTTCTGTTGTATAGCTTATTTATGGCCGGGGTCCACCAGACCAGTCTCCTGTTTTTGGAGAAGTGAGTCTTGGTTTTATTTGGGATAGCATGATCCATGCATTCCTGCAGGTGCTCATAGAATGCATTTGTAAAGTATTCTGTGGATTGGGCTGTATTATCCTCTGGCCCAGGGGCTTTGAAGGATTCCACCTCAGTCTTGAGAAGTGCAAAGTTGGCTTTTGAGAAATTCTTTACAGTGATTTCCTTGGCTGGGGGTGGGGATGGGATATGGATGTCCAGGGAAATTTGTTTATGGTCTGATCTTACCAATGAGGGGTTTACCGCTGGTGTGGAACATAGAGTCCCCATGTTGGTGATGACCAGGTCCAATATGTTGTTCCCTCTTGTGGGAGTGGTGACCAGTTGTTCCATTGCGTTAGAGTTTATAAATTCAAGGAACCATTGGGCGAGGGTGTTTGGGCTTGAGTAGTTTTCCCAGTCAATGTTTGGGTAGTTGAAGTCACCCAATAACATAGTGTTTGGAGAGACCTTCATATTCTCCAGTGTTCTCAGGAATGCCAAGTGGGGTTCCTGTAATAGGGAGGGTGTTCTGTAGCAGGCTACAAACTGAAAGGCAGTTTTGCCCGCTGTTAGTTGCACATGGATGGTTTCCGATGTTTCATGCAGTGCCACTAACCTGGAGGTGTAGGCATCTTTGATGAATATAGATACTCCCCCCTCCTTTTGTGCTTTGGTCCGAGTTTTGGGGCTGAAACGCATGGTATGAGTTATAACCTGGTAGTGCTGGGGTGCTCTCAGGAGCCTTGAACCAGGTTTCTGTTACTGCACAGACATCAATTTTCTCCATACTGAGGAGAGCCTCGAGTGCATGCATCTTGATGTTTAGACTTCTGGCATTGAGTAGCATTACCTTTAGTTTTTTTATCCTTGGGTTGTCTATGGAGGTGGGTTTGTCCTTTGAGCCTTGCCTAAAAAAGGCGCTATTGGGGTGGCAAGAGCCTTGGCCAGTATACGAAAGCCTAAGGGTGACAGGTGCAAACCGTCCCTAGCGAAGCAACGTGGCTTGTCGAGCATGTCATCCCAGGCTGACAGACACTGGATCCCCTTTGAATGACACCAATACTTTAGCCAATTGTTGAAACTGATCATTTTGTCTTTATACTGTGGCATCATTCTTGGTGAGGGCAAGATGCTACTCAAGATCAGGGTCATACCAGCCTGGGCTACATGGTCAGAGAGCTCCTCTATGTCTCTTTTCATGTAGTCCAGGGAGGTACATCTCAGGTCATTCACACCAGCATGGACAATGACAGAGTCATACTTGTACTTGCTTTGGAGTGACCTGAGTGCTTGCGTTATGTGGCAGATCCTGGCATCCAACAGGCAGCTTACAGTGACCTTGTCCTTGTTCAGTCTGGTGAGTAGGACGTCAGTGTGCCGGACAATAGAGTCCCCTATAACAAGTGTATTTGGTGTGTTGTTTAGCCTTAAGGGCTATGACTGTGAGGCACACTGATTTTGTAAGATATGTGATTCGTGGGTATTGTTGAGGGGTGGCTTTTGCTTGGATATCTGCTTAGGAGGTCTTTGCTGTTTAGGCAGATTTTTATTTAGAGCCCCCAAGTATGTTTTTGTGTGTTTATGTGTTGGGTATGCAGATGCAATAGGTCTGTGTGAGACTGGATTTGTGGTGTAGGTGGTTACCTTTTCCACCTGACTGACTGTGCCAGTCTTGGGTTGAGAGAGCTCTACCTCCAGTTTGGCTGTGTAACTGCATCTCTCACATGTATTAGAGTTTGTTGGAAGGAGGAGAGGGCTGTCTGTGTACATAAGGAAATTGTAACATTGCCTCAAAATTTCCAGATTCACCAGCTGGACTGGAGAGTAACCTTGAAACTGACCCTTGGACATACCAGATTAGTATAGGGAACTGTTTATTTACTGATCAGATTAGGGAAGGGAACTGATTTTTCACTTGATCAGGAAGGACCAATCGGGAGCCTAATACTTATGAGAAGTCAAGGAGGGTGTAGTGCTTTAGTTAGTTTGTGTTTCCTTATAAGAGCTGTGCAAGTGCAGGGCTTTAGAAAGATAATAGAGTGATTACTTTGAGAGTTTGAACAGTTCTAAGGGAAAAAGTGAAGAGCAGACTTTGTGGAGTCTGGAATAGTTTAAACCTGTTTAGGTGGCGTTGCCCGATGCTGTTCAGTGCGCAAAACAGCACAAAAAGAGAGTTGTAGGGTTTTAAGAGAGAGAGATCAAGGAGTTTAGAATTGACCCAAAATGGCCAATAAAACTACAGCTTCTAGGTAGTAACCACTCCTCCAGGGACAGGCAGGCTGTTCAGTGTGAACCACTCCCACTGGTGAACACAGAGACTTCCCTTTAGCCCAAGCAAGCACTGGCCTTCTAGAAACTTCCAAACAGTTCAGAACAGCAAATCTGTAACTGAACTTTCTTAACTTTCAGAAAGTGGGAAAAAAGCCAGATTTTTTTTTCTTTTTGTTGTAGTTTAAAGGTAGCAGAGATACACAAGCAGCAAAATAATCACAGCAGTGCAATAAATGACCCCACACTTGAGTGCTAGGCCAAAATCAGGTAAAATGCAGTTTTTAGAGAAAAAACAATTTTAAATTAAGTGCAACACAGGAAATGCAGTAAACAGGCTCTAGATTTGTTCCAAGTACTGTTACTGTTAAAGATATAAACTTTAGCAAGCCAGAAAAATGCCAAAAAGTAGGCAGCAAAGCAATAAAACATAAAAAAATCAGAAGAAAATACTTAAAATCACAAAAGTGGCTCCTTTTCTTCTCTCAGCATTTTCTCCCCTTGGTAGGTGCTTCAGCAACAACTAGCAAGCCTGAAAAGATGCCAAAACCACGAGGCAGCCGGGTTTTAAGAGAGACAGATCACGGAGTTTAGAATTGACCCAAAATGGCCAATAAAACTACAGCTTCTAGGCAGTAACCACTCCTCCAGGGACAGGCAGGCTGTTCAGTGTTAACCACTCCCACTGGTGAACACAGAGACTTCCCTTTAGCCCAAGCAAGCACTGGCCTTCTAGAAACTTCCAAACAGTTCAGAACAGCAAACCTGTAACTGAACTTTCTTAACTTTCAGAAAGTGGGAAAAAAGCAAGATTTTTTGTTTTTTTTCTTTTTGTTGTAGTTTAAAGGTAGCAGAGATACACAAGCAGCAAAATAATCACAACAGTGCAATAAATGACCCCACACTTGAGTGCTAGGCCAAAATCAGGTAAAATGCAGTTTTTAGAGAAAAAAGCAATTTTAAATTAAGTGCAACACAGGAAATGCAGTAAACAGGCTCTAGATGTGTTCCAAGTACTGTTACTGTTACAGATATAAACTTTAGCAAGCCAGAAAATGCCAAATAGTAGGCGGCAAAGCAGTAAAACTTAACAAAAAATCATAAGAAAATACTTAAAATCACAAAAGTGGCTCCTTTTCTTCTCTCAGTGTTTTCTCCCCTTGGTAGGTGCTTCAGCAACAGCTAGTAAGCCTGAAAAGATGCCAAAACCACGAGGCAGCTGAGTTTTAAGAGAGACAGATCAAGGAGTTTAGAACTGACTCAAAATGGCCAATAAAACTACAGCTTCTAGGTAGTAACCACTCCTCCAGGGACAGGCAGGCTGTTCAGTGTTAACCACTCCCACTGTTGAACACATAGACTTCCCTTTAGCCCAAGCAAGCACTGGCCTTCTAGAAACTTCCCAACAGTTCAGAAAGGCAAATCTGTAACTGAACTTTCTTAACTTTCAGAAAGTGGGAAAAAAGCAAGATTTTTTTTTTTTTTGTTGTAGTTTAAAGGTAGCAGAGATACACAAGTAGCAAAATAATCACAACAGTGTAATAAATGACCCCACACTTGAGTGCTAGGCAAAAATCAGGTAAAATGCAGTTTTTAGAGAAAAAAATAATTTTAAATTAAGTGCAACACAGGAAATGCAGTAAACAGGCTCAAGATGTGTTCCAAGTACTGTTACTGTTACAGATATAAACTTTAGCAAGCCAGAAAATGCCAAAAAGTTGGTGGCAAAGCAGTAAAACTTAACAAAAAATCAGAAGAAAATGCTTAAAATCACAAAAGTGGCTCCTTTTCTTCTCTCAGCATTTTCTCCACTTGGTAGGTGCTTCAGCAACAACTAGCAAGCCTGAAAAGATGCCAAAACCATGAGGCAGCCAGATTTTAAGGGAGACACATCAAGGAGATTAGAATTGACCCAAAATGGCCAATACAACCACAGCTTCTAGGTAGTAACCTCTCCTCCAGGGACAGGCAGGCTGTTCAGTGTTAACTACTCCCACTGGTGAATACAGAGACTTCCCCTTAGCCCAAGCAAGCACTGGCCTTCTAGAAACTTCCAAACAGTTCAGAAAGGCAAATCTGTAACTGAAATTTCTTAACTTTCAGAAAGTGGGAAAAAAGCAAGATTTTTTTTTTCTTTTTTTTTGTTGTAGTTTAAAGGCAGCAGAGATACACAAGCAGCAAAATAATCACAACAGTGCAATAAATGACCCCACACTTGAGTGCTAGTTTCCTTTTCCCCTTCCTTTAAGTATGATATTGGTAAGGTTCTAATTAACCTCAAACTTTATACTAGACTTTTGAATTTGAAAATGTTTTTTTCTAACAATCCCTCTCCTTGGGATGGAACCAGGTTTACATTAAAAAGAGCTAGTTGTTTCATTCCACCCAACAACCCCACTGTGCACATTTTTGAACAGTTGTGTGAGTCAAAAATACGAAGACAGTTGAAGACTAGGGATACTTTCAATGACAACTTGACTATTAATGAAAGATTTTGTTTAAAGGAATTGACAACTAATTTGTATCGGGTTATGAAATCCGATAAAGGTGGAGGGGTGGTGATAATGACCAACTCTGATTATTCAGCCAGGATGATGGAATTACTCAATGACACTGACATGTATGAGAGGGTTTCTAGATATGAAGTCAATAGGGCTTATACTAAAATTGATTGGCAGCTACATGAATGGTTAATGGATGGTGTACTTGGTAAGGATGAATACGACTATTTGATGGTCAAATTACCAACCATTCCATCCATATTTGGGATCCCAAAGATCCATAAGAGAACAGATGACCCTCCCTTTTGACCTATTATGTCAGCAAGAGGATCCAAAACTGAAACTATGGTAGCTTTTGTTGTCTTTACTTGTAAAGAGTTTTTAAAAAACTTGCCCCATATAGTTAAGGATTCCTGGCACTGTCTAGACATCATTAGAGAAACAAAATTCAATGACGACTTTGTCATGGTTACAGTGGATGTGGTGAACCTTTTCTCCACTATACCGCATGAGGAAGGATTGTCAATGTTTGACAGTTGTCTTTTGAGATACAGCAATTTGCATACTGTAAAACATAAATTGATGTTGGATTTAACCACTAACATTGTGCCGATGGGGCTGCGTTTTTATAAAGTGCCTTTAGGCATTGACATTACATATGAAGTTGAAAAAGAAATTGATGAGCTGTTTGACAGTTTTGGGATGCAGTTTATGAAAATGTTAATTAAACACAATGACATTAAGTTATGTAAATGTATTAGTGATGTTGAAAAACTTAACAATATTATTTTGAATGATTTAGCATTTCCTCAGTGGGAGAACTTGTATTATAAGCAATTCGAGACCGCTGAATATAGGGCTAAAAAGGCATTCGATAGGAAAAATAAAAAAACTTTTAAGGGATATTGATCAGTACAAAAGGCATGTAGTTTATAAGTGGGGAAATAAAGTAAAACATCACTCTAGCTGGGGAGATGATATTAATAGACACGAAGGGCAGGTATTGGATGACAATGATGGTTATGACAACAATTTTTTTCAGGCACCCAACAAGAGACAGGTCCCAAAATGGAAACAAGGGGGAGGGTGGAAGAAGAAATATTAAATTCTAAGTCAGGGAACATTGATCCCCATATGACCATGTTTAGTTTTCAAGATGATATTATTTGTGAATATAATAATTTCAAAATCTTTAATTATAGCCATGTTGAACTAAATCCTATCTATTTCAGCTTGTTATCTAAAGGTATGAAATTCATACCTACTACTAGATTTAATTTAGTGGACTGTCTAAGTGAATTTAAACAATATACTAGGAAATTGAATTTGGCCCTTATGTTTAAGGACCACAAACAGGAATCTGTATCTCATAACAAGCTGAAGAAAAAAAGTTGTTTTATACCTATTAATAACACTCAGGTACAGAATTATGACAATAAGGTGAGTAGGGAACTATATAAGTTTAATAATAAAGCTTTTAACAAAAATTGTAAGAACAATCTTACAGGGGAAGAAGTGACATTACTGGAAGAGCTACGGACAAATAATAGCATTTGTATTATGAAACCTGATAAGGGTGGAGGAATTGTATTGTTTGATGCCTTTGCTTACAGTTCTATTATGCATGACATCTTACACAATTCTGGGAATTATACTACTGTATCACTTAATGAAATACATATTGCATATAGGAGAATCGACCTATTTTTGGAGGATTTCCTTTTGGAACATAGAATTGATGATGAGATGTATAATTTTTTGACTGTAGATTTTCCTTACATGGCCACCATTGTGGGTATTCCCAAGGTGCATAAGGACATCAACAATCCTCCTTTCCGTCCGATTATTTCTGGAAGCAAATCCAAAACCTTTCCCTTAGGTGTAGTTATTGACACACTATTGAAACCAGTTTATTTAAAAATTAAACACCTTGTGAAAGACTCTTGGGAATTTTTAAAGAATTTCCCAACACACCTTGATGGTAATGGGTTATTGTTCACTTCTATAGATATTGTGGATTTGTTCTCCTGCATTCCCCCAGATGAAGGTCTTGCAGCCTTCACGAACAGTATGAGAAAACATACAGGATTTACTTGGGATAGAATAAGTATGTTGGTAGATTTAATGAGCATTGTATTAGATCATAATTACATTTTCTTTGAAGGGGAAATGTTTCGGCAAACCAAAGGGGTGGCTATGGGGGCTGCTTGTGCCCCCATATACGCCAATTTGGTATTGCTTGATTGGGAGGAGTCTACTATATTCAATAGTGAATATATGAGGTCTATCAAGTATTATTCACGTTACCTCGACGATATCTACATCTTGTGGAATGGAGATATTGACACATTTAACAACTTTATACAATATTTAAACGACAGTACCAACTATCTTAGATTTACTTCGGAATATAGAGGCACTGGAGTAGCATACCTTGATACGTTAATTAGCTTTGATGGTAATAGATTTAAATCTAGGATACACAGAAAATCCACTTTTACGAACTCATATTTAGAATTTAACAGCAATCATCCTAGACAGCTCAAATATAACATCTTTAAAGGACAACTTATTCGAGCTGTCAGAATGACATCTGACTATAACGAAATGATTGATGAGGTCTGGTTTATCACTGGGCTTTTTAGAGAAAGAGGGTATGATGAAAAAATGATGTCAGATACAACTAAATATGTTATAGATGAATGGGGAAAGAAGTATTCACCCCTGTTGGGTCTTAATAGTGATAACCATACTATTGGATTAAATTTGACAGATGTTAATAAACGCAAAAAGAACAGTACAGTAGCAAAGTTTAATAGAGCATGTATAGTAGAATTTGGTCCTTATTCACAAGTCGTGAAAAACATCATGACACGGTATTGGCAAACATTTATTATTGAGGAAGATGCTTTGAATATACTTGGTTCTAAACCACTTTTTGTTTATAAGATGGGTAGAAATTTGAAAAGTATTTTGGAGAAAGGATTTCAACCTAAGAACATTTTGAATTCATACACGTCTAAATGTGGAGCTTGCCATCAGTGCAAGGACATATTAGTGGAGAAACAAATTACACTGGAAAATGTTAACAAAACTGTGGTTAGATTTAAGAAAGGAAATTGTAGAACTAGTATGCTCATTTACCTTGCTAAATGCATGTGCTGCCCAGCTTTTTATATAGGCAGGACAGAAAGACAGTTTAAAAAGAGGATTTATGCCCATGGATACAGCATTAGAACAAAGGACACCAAAAATGCACTTTATAGGCATATTAATAGCAGGGGTGACGAACATCATTTTAAGTTTGCCATTATTGACACTATACATGCAGATCCCGGGGGGGGTAACATAAAAAACTTCTTAGCCTATAAGGAATATTGGTGGCAATTATTTACTGATGCCATGACATATCCTGGAATAAATGATTCCATTTCAGTCAAACCTGTTTTGATGTTAAATAGATAATCATAACATCAGTTTTTTATTTATTATAATATACCTACTCATCCCCAAGAATTTTTAATCAAATTCTTAATTAATTTTTAATTAATTCAACACATGTCATTTGTAGTTAGGCTTGTATATACTTTTAAATTAGTAACTATGTTTATTGATTTAGTATATTTTTGTATAGCAGTTTAAGATATTTATTTATTGTGTACTGCGGGTGCTTTAATTCTGGTTGCTTTTGGCGCCAATTTTACTTATTTAAATGTTAGTAGTTCAATGTACTTGTTTGGTCTGATGAAGCTCGTTGGATACGAGTGAAAGCGCTTACCAATTTACATTAAATCTTTTATTATTTTGCACTTTGTGTTTTTTGAGCTGCATTCCTTTGGTTGAAACCTACTGTTAGCGTGTGGCTTATCAGCGTTTTGTCTTCTGTTCAAGTTTGCTGGTTTGTCGAACTTTACGCTGGTTCAATTGGGTTACTTGGTAAGGATGAATACGACTATTTGATGGTCAAATTACCAACCATTCCATCTATATTTGGGATCCCAAAGATCCATAAGAGAACAGATGACCCTCCCTTTTGACCTATTATGTCGGCAAGAGGATCCAAAACTGAAGCTATGGTAGCTTTTGTTGACTTTACTTGTAAAGAGTTTTTAAAAAACTTGCCCCACATAGTTAAGGATTCCTGGCACTGTCTAGACATCATTAGAGAAACAGATTTCAATGACGACTTTGTCATGGTTACAGTGGATGTGGTGAACCTTTTCTCCACTATACCGCATGAGGAAGGATTGTCAATGTTTGACAGTTGTCTTTTGAGATACAGCAATTTGCATACTGTAAAACATAAATTGATGTTGGATTTAACCACAACAATTTCATTATATTTGATGGGGAATATTTAAACAGAGTACTGGCGTGGCTATGGGAGCTAGATGTGCACCCATATATGCCAACTTGGTGCTTGCAGAATGGGAAAAGCAATGGGTTTTCACCTCAAGATACATGTCCAAAATAGCGCTGTATTTGCACTTTTTGGACGACATCTTGATGTTTTGGAAGAAGACAACTGATGAGGTTCTTGAATTCATAAATTATATAAATGCAACTACATCATTTTTGAAATCCACTAGTAAAATACAAGAAAAATGTGAATATTTAGACATCTTATTGTATAAAGATAATGGTATCTTGAAATCTAACATTTATCGGAAGAAGACATATTCAAATTCATTTTTATGCTTCGACAGTTGTCACCCTTACTTTCAAAAGAAAAATGTGACAAAAGGACAAATGGTGAGACTATCTAGGCTTGTGAGTGATGATGATTGTTTTTTAATCGAACTGTCAACACTGATAAATATGTTTACTGAAAGAGGATATCCCCAAGACACAACATTAGTAATGAGATGAAAACCAAAAGAAATACTGTTTTTAGGCCCATTCTAAAAGGAGGGGCTGGATTCACGATGGCTTACACGGAGTCTAAGAGTAGAGTAAGACTCCATGCAGCCATCATGTCAGAGGAGCGATCCAGGAATAGCCTGCAGGGGCGTGCAAGAGAGCTCCTAAAATGGCTCTTACACGGACAGGGCTGGGTTATGCAAATTACCTTAATTGCAGGCGAAAGGCATGCAACTGAGGTAGATTTGCGATCCAGGAAACCCGAACCTGTCCGAGTAAGAGCAGTGTTATCTGCAGAAATGTACTCAGTTGACAACTGAGTACCGTTCTGCAAATAGCAAAACGGAGCCGTGACAGCTCCAAATAAAGGTTGCATCCAGTGCAGGAAGCATGCCAATGGCCAAATATACAGCCAATGGCAATGTTTCCTGATGAAATATGAAAAAAAAAAATAATATTTTTTTTACTCCGATTTCCGATGTTTAAGCATAGCGCAGTGCTGCGCAAATGGGCTGCGCTCTAAAAACCAGAAAAATAAAAATTAAAACCCACAAATGTGGATTTTATTTAAATTGTTACTTTACAATGCAAGGGAATGGCAGGCTGAAGACAACATTGCCACCGAGTAGAGGTTGCTAAGGGGGGAAGCACAGTCTAAGAGATGTAACCAAGCATTAATGGGAATCCTATGCAAAGGAGGGTTAGGATAGTGAATCACAGGTTTACATAGCAAATGAGCACAGTCAGTGGAGTGTAGGAGTAGGATAAGGGGAGTAACAGAGTAGAAGATAGGTGACATCACGAATGGGGTATGTATGAAGAAGGGAAGCTCATTGGAGCAGAGTGGCAAGTGTCAGCTGTCATTTACACATCATTGAAAGAGGTGTGTCAACAGGTAGGCTAGGTAAAGGCAAGAAATGGAAGGTGTATGCCATGAATAACATCAAAGTTTCTTGCTGAGCGGGTATGCGCACGTGTGCGCGCCTGTAAACCCGAGTAAGACAGTGTGCATGCATGCTCGCGTTTAAGCCGGAGTCAGCATGTATAAGGCAGTTTAAAGTGTTGTAAGCGCATTTGCACTGGTGTGCACACGTTTTAACCCGAATAAGCAAGTTGTAGTCCGTGTAAGCATGTGTGCGTGCGTGTGAGCTGCTGTGAGCGTGTTTCCACTTGTGTGCGCGGCACTGCCCCCCCCCCCCCGAGGAAACTGAAAGGAAATAGGAAGCACAACAAATAGTAGGAAGCTACCAGGGAGTACTAGCAGAGCTAGCAGGTGAAAACAATCAGAATCAGGCAATTACACAGGCAGTACACTAGCCCAGCTCAGCCTAGCACTTAAAACTCTGCAAACAACAGTCCATAATGTTTCTCACAAGAGACACTGCAGTAAGCTAATAGAAGTGAAAACTGAAAAAGCTTTACTGAGACAAAGAAATGTTAGGGGCTGCCATTGCTGTTATAAAGCGACATATGCAACATGCTGAGGGTGGTGACAATGGAAATGCTGCTGGACAACCCACAGTGAGGAGACGGAGAAGAGTGTACAGGCCCAGGGTAACCTACCAGGGGCTACATGAGCTGGAGATAGTGGAGTGCTATAGAGTGGACAGAGACCTCCTGCAGCAAATTGTTGAGCTGTGCAGGCCATGCCTCACACACAGAACCAACAGAGGGGAACCCATCCCAGTGGAAACCAAGGTATGTGTTGACCTAAGAATATTAGCAACAGGTACCTTTCAGAGACCAACTGGTGATATGATTGGGGATATCACAGGCATCAGCGTCCAGGGTACTGCACCAGTTCCTGGATGCCATGTCAGCACATGTCGGTGATCATGTATATTTCCCCAATTCCCGTGAGGTATTGCCCAGCAATTTGCATCTCTTCCAGCAAATAGCAGAATACCCTGAGGTAGTGGGTACAATAGACTGCACACACATACACATCAAAGCACCAGCCGGTGAGCGGGGTAGGGTCTACTTCAACCACAAGGGCTTCCCCTCCATCAACTGCCAGGTCATGTGTGATGCTCAGGGCATAATACTGAATGTGTGTGCTGGCTGCCATGGAAGCTACCATGATTCCCATATCTGGCATCTGACGCAGCTGTACCAGACATTTGCCAATAGGGACATCCCACATGGTCACCTAGTGGGGGATGCTGGCTATGCAATAGAGCCGTGGCTGATGACACCCATCAGAAACACACACACACCTGAACAGGAACGCCATCATGAGGCACACACACAAACATGAAATGTAATTGAGGATGTGTTTGGGCTGCTCAAGTCACGGCTCCAGTGCCTGGACACATCTGGTGGAGCCTTGCAGTACTCACCAACTACATATACCCAAAGTGTCATGGTATGTGCTATGCTACATAATATGATCCTGCAAAAACAGCTGCAGCAGGACCAGCATAGGCCTGGGCCAAACAGCCCCCCACCATTGCCAATGTCATCACAGGCAGAGCATGACTCAGAGGAGGAACAACTTGAGCCTGTCCCAGTAGGCAGAAGGAGGCAACGCATAGCACATACACTGGCTCAGTAGGAACTCTGGAAATGATACCTGTCTCTGACTCGCACATATAGTAAAAGGGATGCCTAAGTTGACACTACCTGCTTTCAAACATGTACCGGGAGTGTAGTATGTGCATCTGACATAGGCAGCCCTGCAGCACCACCTGAGGCACGAGTGCCATGTATTAAGCAATGTAAAGCAGTGCTAAACAGCATTTACCACCATGTAGTATATGCAAACAGAATCGCACACACCAACTAGTGCAACTGTGGTCAATGTTGAGTAATATTGGGCAACGTCCAGCAAAGTTGGTGAATATTCAGCAATGTTGGACAAGCCTGGTCTAAGTAGGGCATAGCTGAACAAAAGCCAACATGCTCATATTTGCTTAACTGGCCCTTAAGCAGTCTGGTCTGCTCAGTATGAAAATATAAAGCAGTGATGGGCCTCGAATCAAGGATACTGTGCACTATAGTTAAAGTACTGAACCACTAAACCATGACAGTATTGCAGTAGTCAGCCAGTATGAAGGAATGTTGATAAGTCTGTGCAAAGTATCTCATGGAAACTCTGCAGGCACAGCATAATCCCTGTTGAGTTATGACACAAAGGTGAGTCCTGCAGTAAGAACAGAACTTGACTTCCAACACACACACACACACACACACAGTATAAATGTTAATATTGGTCATGTTCACACACATCTACAAATGTAGTGGACCTCACATCACAACATACTGAAATGTCACACTGGGCATGCTCACACACTTGAATAAATGAGACAAATGTCAGGCAACAAAACATGGAAAGCTGGAACTGGGCTTGCTCACACACTTAGGCCATGTCTGAGTACAGCAGTGAGCCACACATATCTGGCAGCTGCATGTGTTAACCCAGGAACCTCTCACTATCCAGCAATCCACCCTGTGCACACAGTTACATGACAACAGACACATATATAATATAGTGGAACCCTGTCATAATCAAATATGTTCTGCAGATACCTAAGTTGTTCATAGAAACTTGGAAAGCAAAGTCGATAAAGACCTGCAAATATTATCAGCAATAAATATTGTGCATCCTGAACATAAGCATAGGTTCAGAGGTCGATACTAGGCTATCTGCCCTAGGGCATGTACAAGCCTATCCAGAGTGTGTTTGGCTTTTGCAACCCTGTCAGATTACTACACTGTGCCAGTGAATAGTAGGTCACACAAGATAGCCCATGTATGTCTAGGCTAGTGTGCCTCTGTCTAGCTGGGACACAGAAGATATCCCAGGGGTAAACATACAATCACCTATACAGCCTTCAAGATGTCCCCTGTAGGTGGTCAGTGGGTGGCTTTGCCTATGTGAAACTGTGATCACAATCCGGAGTGAGTGGAGGCCCTGGGATAAGAATCTGTCCCTCCAGCATGTCCTATTAACATCTGTGCTGAGGTATATGTCCCTGGAGTGTGTAGCTCCAGGGGAGTCAGATATCCTGAGGTAGAGCATGTCCAGTAATTCTGGGTTGGGTATTTCTGTAAACAACAGGCACACATCATATGCAAGTAGGTGGTAAGCGACTGAGTATAGCTGGAGTTACTGCATCCGAACTGTGCAGGTCATCCGTGTGAGTCCCTACATCTGCTTAGTGAGGATCTTCTGTGGCCAGTACAGTTGCTGCAGGTGTTGGGTAAGGTACACCCCAAATGTGGCATTGTAAGCAAGCATGGTTGTGATGAGTATAGGGGCACAATGATCTCACTCGATCTAGATGTGAAACCATATGGGATAAGGTGGCTTATATAGAAGGTCTGTCCAACCACTTTGGCAACGTGAATTTCAAAGGCGACAGTACAAACAAGTCATGTCCCCAATCACTTAACAACTCCTACCGTATGTAATGGAGTACTACCTATGTGGTAATGTGTGGGCATGTTGCTATTCCCAAAGGGGATGACTATGCAACTAATGGCATTTAGCTGTAGGCCATGGCTCAGGCACCAGTCATCCATCTCTGTGAGACCCTGTTTGAGTATGCATGTGGCAGCTGGAGAGTTGATTATGGCACCCAGTTTGCAGTCAAGTGTGAACAAGGTCAGCCATATTCCCCCTGTGGTAGCCTGTACATCAGACAAATATATACTGAACAAGAGAGGTCCCAGGACCGAGCCGTGTGGGATGCCACGTGTAACTGGTGTATAGTCAGACATGGCACCTGCAATTCTGACCATGTGGGTGCTATACCTGATCCAGGTAGCAATCCATCATATGAGATGTGTGTCCATATCGACGCTGGTGAGCCTATGCATAATGGCCCAGTGGGTTATTGTGTGGAAGGGGTTTGCAAGGTTCAGGTAGGCTTTGTGGACAACTGTCCCTATGTCGATGGACCTGTTAACTGTCTAAAGAATACAAACATGTTCAAGAGGCAAGATCTGCCCACAATAATGCTGAAATGTGTAGGACACAGTGTCTGTAGGTTCCCGATGTCTATGTGTAAGAGACCCATGACAATACGCTCCGTAGCTTTGCAGAACAGGTTAGTTAGGCTTATAGGGCAATATTGTCTGTGGCCCGTTGTGGCACCAACTCTGTGAAGTGGGACCACTGTCGCTGTACACCATTCCATGGGTACATATCCTGTAGTAACTCCGATATTGCACAGTGATGTAATGTGAGGGTTACGTCTGTCATGAAGCTCATGTAAGATGCATGCCGGGACATCATCTGGTCCCATTGATGCTGTGATGTATGCTTTGGGGAGGGCAGCACTCACCTGTTACTGTGTGATGTCAGGGAGGTTACACTCTGTTGGGATGGATAGTTGCTCTCTAGGGGGGATGGGGGGAGACATCTGCACTGAACCTGTTTGCCAGGATGTTGGCAATGCCAGTAGGTTCAGGGTAAGTTTAGTCAGTATGCAGTAACTCACAGCATATCAGTGAGTGTCCACCCAGGTTCCTGACATAACTGAAGAAGGCCTTGTGATAGTCCTACATGTCTGGTGCAATTGTCCATGAGAAGCAGCCCTTAGATAAGTTCATGAGTGATCATAGCTGTCTGCTAGTACAGATCACAGATGTTTTCCCTGTCTGGGATTGTGCTCTATCATGTAGTAGCTTCCTCCTGACCTTGTACAGCTTATTAATGGCTGGGGTCTACCAGACAGGTCCCCTGCCATTGGAGGAGTGAGTCCTGTTGTTATTTGGGATAGCACAATCCATGCAGTCCACTAGGTGTCCATAGAATGTGTATGTAAAGGATTCAGCAGCCGGAGCTGTATTTGCCACTGTCTCAGGGTGTCTGAAGGATACCACCTTGCTTTGGTGAAGTGAGACGTTGGCTCATGAGAAGTTCACCAAGATTACCCAGGATGGGTGTGTGGAGGGTATATGTATGTCCAGTGAGATATATGTATTTTCTGACCTTACCAATGAGGGGTATATCGCTGGTGTGGAACATAGAGTCCCCATGTTGGTAATGATCAGGTCCAATATGTATTCTCCCTTGTGGCTGTGGTGACTGGTTGTGCCATAGCATATGAATTTACAAATTGTAGTGACTGTAGGGTGAGGGTGTTGGGGCTTGAGTAGTATCCCCAGTCAATATTTGTGTATTTGAAGTCACCCAATATAATGGTGTTTGTGGAGACCTTCATATTCTCCACTGTTCCCAGGAATGCCGAGTGTGGCTCCTGAGTATGGGAGGGTGGTCAGTAGCAGGCAACAAACTGAAAAGCAGTTTTGCACAATGGTAGTTGTATATGTATGGTCTGTGATGCTTTGTGCAGTGCTACTAACCCAGAGGTGTCTGTATCTGTGATGTATATGGATACTCCCCCTAGTTGTGTTGTCTGTTCCAAGTCCTGTGGTTAGAAAGCATGGAATGAAACATAACCTGGTAGTGCTGGTGTGCATATGTGAGCCTGAGTGGCTGCAATATGAGGGTAACACATCTGGTGTTGAGCAGCATTACCCTTAGTGTCATTTAACCTGTAATATCTATGGAGGTGGGTTTGTCTTTTGACCCCTGCTCAACAAATGCACTATGGTGGTAGCAAGAGCCTTAGCCAGCATTCGAAGGTCCAAGGGTGACAAGTGCAAGCTGTCCATAGTGAATCTACGTGGCATGTCGAGCATGTCACCACAGGCTGACAGACACTGTATCTCCTATGAATGACACCAATTTGTTAGCCAACTGTTAAATGTGGTATGTTTGTCTGTATACTGTGACATCATAATTGGTTGGTGTAAGATGCTAGACAAGGTCAGGGTCATACTGGCCTGGGCTACACGATCAGAGTGTTCCTCCATGTACCATGTCATGTGGTCCAGGGAGTAACATCTGAGGTTTTACGCACCAGCATGGACAATGATGGTGCCAGTCCTGTGCTTGTTTTGGAGTGACCTGACTGCATGTGTTATGTGGCAGATCCTGGCACCCGACAGACAGCCCAAAGTGACTATTCCCATGTTTGGGCTGGTGAGTGGTACGTCAGTGTGTCTGACAATAAGTGTCACCTATTACAATTGTATTAGGTGTGTTGTCTAGCCCAAAGGGCAGTGACTGTGTGGCACACTGACATTGTGAACTATGTGATATGTGGGTATTGTAGTGGGGTAGCAGTTGTGTGTGTGTCTGCTGTGGAGGTCTCTGCTGCTCAAGCAGAGTTAATTCACAGCATCCAAGTATGTCTATGTGTGATAATGAGGTTTGAGTGCTGTCACCAGAGGATATGTGAGACTGATATGTGGTGAGTGTGGTTACCTTCACCACCTGATAGACTGTGCCAGTCATGGGTCAAGAGAGTTCAGCACCCTGTATGTCTCTATAGGTGCATCTCACACATATATCTGAGTTTGTTGGGAGGAGGAGAGGGTTGTCTGTGTACATGAGGCAGATGTGACATTGTGTCAACACCACAATATTAACCAGCTGGACTGGAGAGTACACACGAAACCGACCCCTGGACATGCCAGGATATTATGATGACATACACTGTAGCCAGATCACAAAGGATCAGTAGGGTGTTAAGTGTGTAAAAGAGTATAACGAGGATTAGTGCTCAGGTTCATTGGTGTTCTGTAAAGAGTAGCTGAGAAGGAGTCCAGACTGAATCATGACACCTCTGACAGCTATGTCATATATATTGCAATGTACACCCATATATGTCCTGAGTCAGGGCCAACTGTACCTGACTGACAATGCCGACATCCTGACAGACAGGCCCATATGTATAGACCCACCTCCCACTGACGATAGTCCATATCATCATACCAGGAGATATCACATGTAGAATGGATGAACAGCTACCCCCAATGCCAAAAGCATGGCAGCAAGTGGAATACATTGATTCCCAATATGTGTCATGCATAAACTACAGAACAAACAGATCCTGCACCTGAACAGTCAGCTGAGCCTCCCCCCCTACACAGGATGTGGAACCATTGAATGTGTTACAACAACATATGGCACTCCACACAAGTGCTGGTGCACAACACACCATGGGAGGTACAGTCCAGTATGCCTATGAAGTCTGATCTGCAAGGCCATGGAGTCCATCATGGTTGAAGTCATAAACAGAGCTATTGGAAGCTGACATACACACAACCTTACTAACTGTGGTATGTTCATGTGCGGATCATGGTTCCCAAACATGCTAGACTGTTTTCAAGGCAGCTACCCAGGACATACATCACTGAACACAGCTACACATGTCTCACATAGACTTTGAATAGCCCTTTATCAACATCCCAGAAACATGTAGTGCCCACAAAACCAACAAGCTGTGCATAAATATGTGTTGACATATGAAGGAATGTCAATGTGTCCACAGATAGATCACACAAAGTAAGGATTATGAGTTCCTGTTCAAGCTGTTGACACCCGACGACCCACATGGACCATTCCTGGAATGGCATAAAACAAAGTGTACACACATTACCATGTCCAGTCTGATGATGTTACCATCTTATAAATACAGCAGAAGAAGAGAAACCAGCCAATAAAGCAAATAGTGTGCCGTGTTATTGCATCTCTTTCTAGTATCATAACATAGTTAGGTAGGGGCTTGAATCCTGCAAGTGCTGACTGTGTGTGGGGGTGTGTGTATGTGTACAATTGTCTTTGAAAGGAGTGCCCTTTTTGGCGACTGGGAAAACACACTAAAAGAGGTACATTCCTCTTTGGAAAGACTGATAATGTCACCATCCTACAAATACAGACGGAGAATGGAAACCGCCCAATAAAGCAAATAACGCGCCATGTTAATGCATCTCTTTCTAGTATCCTAACATAGTTAGATAGGGGTTTGAATCCTGCAAACGCTGACTGTGTGGGGGGTGTATGTGTACATTCCTCTTTGGAAAGACTGATGATGTCACCATCCTACAAATACAGACGGAGAAGGGAAACCACCCAGTGAAGCAAATAGTGTGAGGTGTTAATGCATCTCTCTCTAGTATCATAACATAGTTAGGTAGGGGTTTGAATCCTGCAAACGCTGACTGTGTGTGTGGGGGGTGTGTGTGTATGTGTGCAATTGTCTTTGAAAGGAATGCCCTTTTTGGAGACTGGGAAAACATACTAAAAGAGGTACATTCCTCTTTGGAAAGACTGATGATGTCACCATCCTACAAATACAGACGGAGAAGGGAAACCACCCAGTAAAGCAAATAGCACGCTGTGTTAATGTATCTCTCTCTAATATCATAACATAGGTAGGTAGGGGTTTGAATCCTGCAAACGCTGACTGTGTGTGTGTCACTGTTGGTCAATGTGGTGTGGGTTTTGCTTTTACTATGGTATGACATATTATGATTACAACAGTAAGTGCATTGCACACATCAGGTATCTGCATGGCAAATATATATGTGTACATGTCCCCTCAATCAGTACATAGGTGTGAAGCCTGCATACTACATGAATACATTTGTTTCCATTGACAGGTTGTGCCGCTGTTTCTCAGATTGTAGGTCACATATGTATGTATGTGACAAGGCCGTCCACTGTCGTGATCTGTGGCCAAGGTCATCTGTGCCACACACACCCATGACAGTTACTTAAGAGTAGTGTGAGTGAGGGTATATGCCTGGGATATATGTCAGACATGTTCATACACAACAACAACTGCCAATAATGGACAGTCTTTATAGGTGTACAACTGCCTTGTGGATATGCATTCAGGCCTCTAATGTCTTATGTGATACACCTTGGGACTCCACAATACCTATGGATATGTGGATACCAAGGGATATATGACATAACATGAGGCTGTATGTACACATTGGTACCCAACATACATGTTGAGGGCTACCACCTGTGTGGTACTGATGGGATAGTATGTATAGTACATGTGGATGACTATGCCATAGTTGGCTTACTACTATACAGCGTGTATCAGACAACAGGTATCTGTCTGTACCCTTGTGTAGGATATGCGTCCCATCCCTAGTCTGTTTGCATGTACCTAAGGGGGCTATATGCCAAACAGGTGTGGTCACAGGAATGGGTGGCTGTCATTACCACTGGTTAGTGTTATAGTGTAGCACCGGAAGGATCCAACTGTTACTGAGTTCCCTACGACTGTGTGTTATTTGTCAGGACATCATCCAATGATTGCTTATAGTCATGCTGTTGAGGTTGTGTATACTACCAGACCGCAAATCATTGACAGATATTAATGGTATCACCCACAGCATAGTGTCAACCCATGTCATACACACATGTCTACCCATGTTAGTACATAACTGTAGTAGAATGCATAGTGGCCATTGAAAGATACTATGAGATGTTAACAATGTGTACAACAGGGTATGCCACACGTCCCATGTGTCCACTATGCACGTACATGCAGACAGTGCGCACCCACCATGTTCACAGATGTACACTTGCTAATCTGTACTGCACACATCACACATGTACTGTCCACTCAGTAACACATGCTGGCAACACATTACACTTCAGCCAAGTTGCACATGGGTGGACAATACATACTCAGACCTAACAGTGTTGTAAACAATGCTACATTGACAATCAGAGCTTTGATGCATAATGTCTGCTCAGATATACCTACAAGGATGTCATTACACTTTCCTGTTGACAACTTGCTAATATTGCTACACTGCTATAGTGTCACCCTGTGCATCAGCACCATGTTAGCCTGTTCCTCCGTCAATGTTACAGATGACAGGAGGTGACACAAGTATTATCATATGCACAGGGCATTTTGTTGTTTGCCAGAGCCTGACATTGACCCATCCAAATGACATGTGTGTGTGTGTGTGTGTGTGTGTGTGTGTGTGTGTGTGTGTGTGTGTGTGTGTGTGTGTGTGAGGGACAACAGTACAGCATGGGCCAATGTTGATGTAATGTGTGTGTGTGTAAGTGTGAGCCCTAGTTGTTTGGTTAATGTGAGTGTGTCTGCATGCACACAGCTCCACCATGTGGCTGCCATATACGGTAGTTTGTGGGACAACCACAGACTGTACCTGCTAGGCTGTACAGATCACTGTCTCCAGCCACAGACACAGTACCTGTGCCCCCCTTCAGGGGTGCTACAGACAGTATCAGGTACCAATCCTGACTGGGTGCTGTCATCAGAGGCAGAGGTATGATGACTGGACCCATGTCCCTGCTGGGTCTGGCCAGAGCCACATGCATGTGGTCTACTGGAACGGTCAATGGTCAGGCCAGCCCCAGCATTGCTGGGGCTGGGACTGCCATTACAGGAGCGGCTGTATACTGTGGGCCGTCCGCGACCACTGCCAGCTGTTGCTGTAGTTGGCATGCATCTGCGTCAATGTCGCAACCGTCCCGCACGGTCCTGGCTCATGGAAGACATATTGTGGAGGGCATCTAATGTCTCCCCCCAATGTCTATACATGACCTCAGTGTAAGTCCGGATGGCACCGGCAAGGTCACGGATGCTGTCATTGATAGCGGTGTAATGTGCCCTCTGCACCCTAAGTCCCTGCCTGGTGTACCGTTCCATATGTGCCTGAGCCTGCATTACAGCCCGGAACATACTGGATGTTGTAAGACCTGTGAGGGCATGCCTGCCAGGGGCAATACGACCAGTGGTGCTCCCCCGAGAACCTCTGGACCTCCGCCTATGTGGTACCATTCCAGGAATATGGCTATGGCTGCTGTGAGGGGATGCAAGTGCCATGGGTACCACACTCTCCTTGTCAATGCCAACTGTATGCAGTCCCTCACCTATGGCCATTGGTGGTGAGGGATGTATTGAAGCATAGATGGGGTTGAACGCTGTGTACTGTCGATTGGCGAACCAACGACAGACCCTGTCAAACCTTTCTGTGCCAAAATACATGTCTCATCATCACCACTATTCATGGCAGTGGCTTCAGGTTCCCTGCTGCTTTTGGCCACCCCTAACTCAGCACCTGTGAGAGGAAGACAGGAAACACACTTTACGGTCTGCACATGAACACATGCACACATGCCCACATGAACTCATGCACACATGCACACATGCACACATGAACACATGCACACATGCACACATGAACACATGAACACATGCACACATGAACAAATGCACACATGCACACATGCACACATGAACACATGCATACATGAACACATGAACACTAATACACTCCTCACTACAGCACATACACACACGCACCAGCAATCCAACACATACTCTATAGTGGGTGAAGGTGGGTGTCAGTATCACAAGGTAAACAGTTACCATACACGTGTCAGCATGCAAAATATGTGTTACACAAGACCATGCAGTGCAAGTGTAGATGCCCCTATTTAATGGCAGTATACATGGCTTTGATGCAACTGTGTAGTTGTTCAGTGATTGGCTACACCCTGGAACACAATGTGTACATGGACACAACATTGCTGTGCAGGTATTATCAGATCTGCAATGCCCTGTGCACCATCACTCACAAGTATACATGCCATGGCTGCATGTGTTATCTGTGTGATACATAGATATCCATGTCTGAATACAGTGTCTGTGTCCATAACAGATAATAGTGGGCACAGGTGTAGCACATGCATGCTATGTACACACACGGAATGAGTGGTGCATGTTGACATGAAGGAATCCCAATGCTCGACATGGCCAGTGTACAGTGGTTATGATGAGTGTGGGACATATTGCAAATATGTCGGTGCCAGACATGGCATGGCATGCTACACGACTGCAACATTAAACACCACACATACCCAATGTGTGTCAAGTGACCTATACACCCACTAGCATTCCAGGACATATATGTGACACTTTGTTTGGATGGCAACTGCTGTGCATATTGTGTATACTGGCATATGTAAGCACACAGACAACATGCTATGCATATTGTGTATAGGTGCATATGTTTGCACACACACGACATTGAGGTGCAAAGCAATGAAGGCTATGAGTAGTACTGTGGTCACTGTAACTGGATGGGGTGTAGTACCCTGTACCATCATCAACATGCATCTTGTGGTCACTCACAGCTACTAATGTGTGCAAGACCACCGCCTAGCATGCTGTACCTGAACTGCAGTGCCGTGGCTACGTTCACAATTACACAGCCACCTTGTACATGGGTGTATGAGGTGCCCAATAGGGAGCATTGCCTAACATGACTGTGTTATGTGTTGCAGAGTGTTGCACAGTCCCATGAATGGCCTCTACCCCTGAGGTACATTATGTGTGTGTGCATGACATGTGGGATACTGAAGTGACCTTACAGCGGGTGTGTGGTAATGCCAAATGTAGCATGTTTCTGTGTACTGTGTATGATAAATGTGTTCTGTTGTGTACAGCTGTAGCAACTATGCATATCCAATGTGCGGTACAGTGTTGCCACAATTGTGTCTGCTGCACTGTGCATTGCATGTGATTGAGTCAGCTACTGACTTTACTGAGATGAGTGATGTCTCACAGCAAACATGCACAGCATGCATTATGCATAGGTGTGTACATGGCCTACACCTCACCTATGACATGCACATTTCATTACCAATATTAAAGTGTTAACACACTCACCAGCATGTATCATCTGCCCTGCTGTCACACCAGAGGGACCTACAAGAATATGACACAGTTTGTCAGTGGCCACAACTGTGGCATTGCTACTGTGAGTGTGCTAAACTACAGTGGAACAACAGTCAGCAGTCACAGGTGTACAGATACTATTCCAAATATCAGTATTGCACACGATAGGCAGCACAACTGCTAAACACACAGTACACATCTCACATATGCATATTCTAACAATACAGGTAACGGTAGTCTACAGCTAGGGCATATTACCTGCACGCTCCATGTCATCCTGCTGGGTGGCTCCGGCCTCCATGATGTCACATGTGTGATGCTGTTGCTGCTGTAGGCCAGGATCCACCATGCTTAGGAGCAGCTCCTCCACTCTGGTGAGGGGGGGGGGTGTATGGCCGCCCCACCACCTGTGGCAAGCTGTTGCCTATGGATATCAGATGCACGCCGCCGGACATGTCTAATTAAATCACTGCAGTGATGGCGTACCTGCTCATATGTCCGGTTATGCATGCCTATGTCATTTACCCGGCGAACAAGTTCTTGCCACAGTGCAGTACGCTCATGCTGGTGCTGGCTGGCCCTGGAAAAAAGCAGGTTATAGTGCTGCACCAGGCTGTTCTGTATTTCCTGCTCCTCCGCAGCTGTATATGATGGATTGTGTTGATGATCCATAACCCTGGAAGACAATTAAACATTATGTGTGAGCAAGTCATGTGGCACACTTAACATTATGAAGTACAGATATCACTTAACTGCCATATATAGCATCTATCTGTCTATCAGAGGATACACACGTTCAATACCACATATCAGTGCTCAGCCCACAACTGCCTGACAGTGCCTGCCACACTCCATATAACAAACCAGTATACACCAGTAGTCGGCACACTGTTTGGGATACAATGCACAACCTCGCCCCGGGGGTACATATCAAGCTAATGCATGAAGAAATATGTCATCCAATGCAATGAATGTAATGTACATTTACAGTATTACCAGTAAACCACCCTAGTCTTTGATGCCATACCCCTACCTAACATATGTGCATGGTTGTTAATATAGCTGGCATACTGCTGTAACAGAGTATACATGTTGCTAGATACACACACATACCCTGTAACACACATGTGATTGCGGGCATGGTACAGGCATCATTACACACACATCAGACATACATACAACACACAAATGTATGCCGACACAGATGAGCATTACCTGTGTACCTTATAGTACTGTGTGCCCCTACTTACATATACCTATGCCTGAGGTATGTAATCTGTGCAGACTACAGGAAACACACAAGACAGTGTTACCAGGGAATGTGAACATACACCATACTGTGCTGTTTAGGCCTACAGCTTCAGGTAGTACAACAGTTCATATGTGAGCTGGATTCACCAGCAGTACCACTTACTGAGCATACATGTATTGCTTCAGACTACAATAGAACACCACTGTCGTACACAAGGAACTACGTCACAACATATGCCTTCCTACTATGTCTGCATCCCAATAACTGACACATCTTTCTCTGGCCTCACACCTAGGACACAAACTACCATGACAGACACAACCTCACACTAAGCTATCACACCTTTACAAACCTTGCACACAGTCACTGTCACACTCATTCCACCTCACATAGCAGGTATTGCACTGAGTACATGTGTGTGTGTGCATTGTGTCATAGGTAGGTAATACGCTATTGGCCATAGGGCCTAGAGCAGCCTAGCCATATGCTACCCTGGCCTTTGACACACATGTAATGTGATTTCACTTGCTCCTGCCAACCGGATACACAGAGGTGACTCATAGGGCATATTACCAATCTCCAAAACAATCATCAGGGGTATGTATGACATCTGCTAATGAGGAGCCTTGTTTGGTAATGCTGGATGGTTTAGTCCAGAGTATGGCATATTTGTGGATAGGAACCTGTACCTCCAGCATGTGCTGTTTAGTGAGGTGACAAGGATTAGAGCCCTAGGTCATGTAGCCCAGAGGGATTGTGAGGTGTTGTCATGGTGGTTGGCCGACTGCTATGGGTGTGACATACCTCTGTATGTCTGGCAGTGGTAACCTCTGGGTGTGCGGTATGCAACACACTCTAGCTGTGGTTTTGTGAGTTGGTCTGCATAGGGCATGTGTTTGAGGGCAGTATTACTCTTTATTAGGTATGTCTGTGGCCTTTCCACTTGATGTAGTTGTCATGTGAGGCACATACCACATGGGGCATTGTGATGAGTAGAGGGGAACACCGACCTATATTTCCCTAGATGACACACCTTTTGTGATGACACATGCCACGTAGACAGATTACAAGACTACTGTGGCACTGTGATTATCAAAGGGGAGCCTACTGTCCACCTGTGCCCCATGTTCCCTTCTGACACCTCCAGTGTTAGGTAGGCTACCACCTATGTGGTAGTTACTGCGTAAGGTGTTTTGGAAAGGGGTATGGCACTGCAGTATCAACACTGGTGTTCAGTCCATGCCATGGACAACAGGCACCTGTTGCAGTACATAATGACCCCGTGTCTCCCTCTCTCTCTCTTTCTCCCTCTCTCTCTATATATATATATATATATATATATATATATATATATATATATATACATACATACATATCTATCCATATCTATACATATCTATACATATCCATACATATCCATACATATCTATTTATATATATATATATATCTATATATATATATATATATATATATATATATATACATATATATCTATATATCCATATATATCCATATATATCTATATATATATATCTATATATATCGATATATATCGATATATATCTATATATATATATATATATATATATATATATCTAAATATATCTATAGCTATCTATATATGTATATATCTATATATCTATATATATAGATCTATATATATATAATACTATGTATGTATATCTAGATATATATATATATATATATATATATATATATATATATATATATACACACGCACACACACATATATTTATATATATATATATATATATATATATATATATATATATATATATATATATATATATATATATATATATATATATATATATATACATACATTGCTGTACATATAGCTGCACATATAGGCACATATACTGCCCACCTTTCATGGTGGGGATGTCAATTATCAACAGTTATGAGACATAAGGTTATGTAATCCTATTGCACAATGTTGTGCAGAATGCATTCTGCTGTCCTCAGGCCATATAGCTGCAGCAGGCCTCACTGCCTGTAGTTCAGTCCCACAGCGTTTAATCACCACATGACATATACCAGCACTGCTTGCTGTCTGCAATGCCACACACTACCACCTACATACATATGTGCACATAGCAGCCTTCAACAACATACATATGTCCAGCCTTCACTAACAGTTGCAGTATGTCCCTTGCCCTATGCAAATGTGCATGTACATATAGATACAGATTGCTGCCACATATGGATGATTCACAGTATGTAGAGTACCCTTCAGACACATCATTCAGATGTCAGCAAATGCATATCTGTTACATACCTTACCTTTGTATTCCCCACCTTCGTCTGTTGTAGGTGTTTTATTTATTTTTTTTTATTTTTTATTTTGGTTTCCTCTGTGTGTTGGTCTTTCTTTTCAGTGTCTGTCTTCTACTGCCTGTTTGTATCCGTCTGTCTGTCTCTGTCTGTCTCTCTCTCTCTCTCTCTCTCTCTCTCTCTCTCTCTCCCAGTTGGTGCAATGATATTATTGCATGTGTGGACAGCAGATACAGGCTGATTTTCTAGGTATCTGTACATGTGCATGTGATGGCCTCTGCACCAGTTGGTGCCCACCATTTAGTAATTGCATGCAGCCTGCTGTGTGATAATTGCAGTTCTCACTGTGATTTCAGGACACTGCTATAAAATGATAGGTTAGGTAGGCGTAGCCCTTTCAGTTTTGCAAGGTGGGGACCATGCTTGTTTGCTGTGGACACTGTTGTCTCAGTCAGAAGGTTGGTATATGTCTCATATCTGAAGCTGGGTTGTAACCAGTGAAATGCATGTTGTACTGAAACCTGACTGTTGCTTCTTCCAGTACACTCTTCTCAGTGTGTAGGTTTACTCACACTTCCTAATGCTAACACTGGATACATGGGAGTATGCACTTTCTTTTCAAATTAGAGAATTAACTTTCATACAACAGTAGTTATTGCAATGTATTCCTATGGCTTTCCTATTTTCCCTTTACATTCACTCATTGTAATGCATGTTATATTTCTTTCAGCACCAAGTTATTGTATATTTGCTGTGGCTTAGTGGCACGTCATGCAGACTGGTGAGTCCAAGGTGTGGGGTTTGAGACTGACAAGTGTATTTTATTTTGCTGCTGAGCAGTACAAGGGCCCTGTCATACAGAGTGACTAAGGCACTTTTAAGCAGTTGTAAGCAGGTTCGCGTGGGTTTGCGTGACACGTAGCGATGCTAAGCTAAGCTTAGCTTAGCTTGTTTTATTTTAGCTATACTAAGCTAAGCTTGGCTTAGCTTATCATATCTTAGCAATGCTAAGCTAAACGCACACATGCGCACACTGGTGCAAACCTACTTACTACTGTTTACAAGTGGTCACTCCCGCTAACCCCTGTGCTCATTTCTTTGACAGAAAAGTAAATGGGGAGATAGGAATGTGGTGATAAAGGGTGCACAAAGAGGGGAAGACAGTAGGCAAACCAGCTCGGGATGTACAGGATGGGTGTGGAGAAGGTCCATAGCTGCCCATTTCTTTACCAGCAACAGCTGTGCATATGCAATACATTAGGAGGGATATTTTAAACCTTCCACCCCTGAGAGAGGGGTGAGGACAACTAAGTATGTTGTACTACCAATTATGAATATCAAGCACATGCACTGTTTGTGAACTGCTATACTGTCATTAGTACGTTACTCACTTCTGAACAGTTTGTGGTTTGTTTGTGTTGACATTAGCACAGTCTGCTCAGGACGACTGGACATATTTCACTACTGTGTATGCCTACCTACACCCTTGGTTGTGCCTGACTACATGGGTATATAATACCTTTGGGTAGGGGTGCAGAACTGCAGAGTGCATTATTTTATTATCGTGTGATGTTTATGTTGCTGAACATGCAGAGTTGCTGTGTACCTGTAAGTCTACAAAGGCTAGTAATCTGTCTGAGTAGCTCCCACCTGTGGACATATCCAGATGGTAGACAGAGGTTAGCCTAGTATTCATTGACTGTGCATCACACCAGTCTTTTCAGCACCTGAACAATGGCATTGTCACAGGTGGTTGCTAGCAGTACATGGCTACATCCTTTAATATTTCTGTGTTGTACTCCTACATAAAGGCAAGCTTGTGGAATTCATTATACAGCTATTCACAGAGTGTGTAACAGCAGACAGGCTGATATGCCTGTGTGCTTCTGACTCTTCCAGGCCTCAGATACTCTCAGGTATATATTTGAACAGCCTCAGGGAAAGGTACATATCAGTGGGATACACCTGTGATATATTTCAAATATTTTGCAGTTGCGACTTTGGGGGATTCTGAGCATATGTATTACTACACCTTTTCTGACGTGCAAGCATTGTCTACTCTCACTTATTGACATTTATCATTAAGTGGGATTCCCCACCTTTTTGCCTACTGTTACTACATTTCACAGGGAGTCTGAGGGGCACAGCTAACATTTGTTTACAAATCAGGGACATCCCTGTAAACCAGTCACAGTTGTGAGGTCTGGCCTCTGACCTATTCAAATATGCCAGTGTTTATCCTGCTCTGATACTGTGTGGGGTTTGTAAGGTGCTACTGTAACATTATTCCCTACTAGCATGGCTGGTTCTCTTTTCACAGTCATGTCATGCAATTCCACAACACTTGCTGATTAAGGGCCACAGAACATGATTTGTGTTATGCCATTCCTATTCTCCCTTTACATTCACTCATTGTAATGCATGATATATTTCTTTCAGCACCAAGTTATTATATATTTGTTGTGGTGTAGTGGTACTTCATGCAGACTGGTGAGCTCAAGGTCTGGGGTTCGAGACTGACAGGTGTATTTTATTTTGCTGCTAAGCAATACAAGGACCCTGTCATACAGAGTGATGAAGGCACTTTTAAGCAGTTGTAAGCGGGTTTGTGCGGGTTTGTGCAATGCTTAGCTACACCTAGCTAAGCGCACACATGTGCACACTCGCTTAATCCTGCTTACTACTGCTTAAAAGTGCTTACTCCCGCTAACCACCGCGTTAATTTCTTTTAAAGAAAAGAAAATGGGGAGATAGGAAAGTGGTAAAAAAGGGGGCACAGAGAGGAAAAGACAGTAGGAAAACAAACTCGGGATGTGCAGGAAGGGTGTAGGGAAGGCCCATAGCTGCCCATTTCTTTACCAGCAACAGCTGTGCATATGTTGAAAATTTGGAGTGAGATTTGAAACCTTCCACCCCTGAGAGAGGGGTGGGGACAACATAGTTTGTTGCACTGCCAATTAGAATTATTGGTGTACATGTCCAATGGACATGTGTGCGAAATGGGAAGCTATGTATGGGGTGTAATTTTTTTCTGGTACAGATTGCCCTTTTTTTTTTTTTTTTTTCAGGGGAGAGTGGTAAGTGAGGTAGAGGAAGTAGATATATTTGGGGAGGTAGGTTGGGTAGGTAAACAGACAAGACAAACAAGATGCATACAGGGGCAGAGTATGACACATGGGGTGGGTAAACACAATTGACAAGGACGGATGTTTGGAAATCGCAAGCCCATGAGCCCACAGATGGTAACAGTGGAACTGATATCCCCACCCATGAGCAGTCATCACTGGACCTTCACAGACCCAAGGGTCGCTGTGCTGGGGGCTGTGCAGGTGGGGCAGGCTCACCCATGAGTCATGTCACTCTCGCCTCGAGCTGGCGCAGGGGATCAGCGACTAAATGCTGGATCTCCCTACGCACCACAACCCAGACCCTTTGGAGGGTGACAGGAGGCCCTTCTCTGCCCACGCTTGCAGGGGGCAAGCCCCATCCCCTGCAGCATTTCCACCCGAAGGTGGCACAGGACCTATGAAGGAGGGTGGCCCGGGCTGGGCACCAGACCTGTTGGTGCCAGGTGGAACTGCCAGCTGAGGTGGGACAGGTGGGTCCGCTGGGACTGGCCTTCCCATACGTTCTGTGATTAGGTGTTTTTAATTACAACATAGACAACAGTATTCCAAGTTAGTTGTAACAGCATGCAGTAATATTCCCATTAACCCAACACACCAGGGTTACAACAGTTGAACAGCAAGCATGACACATGCATGTATTGAACGACAGTGGACATTCCAACAGCATGCAGGGATGATTGGTGGCAACATGCCACCAGGATTGTGGTGTTTTAACAGGGGACATGCATCAAAGTAGGTGCAGATTTAAATAACAATAGGACATATGTCCCAACAAATGTTATGAGATTACACATACCCATTGAGGTGTGGAATTGCATTGTTTATGCACATGGAGTAGGGTGTAAAAAAAAACCTCCATTAACATCTTATTAGAACTTTAACTGTACACTACATTCCTATTGACTGCAGGTGTATATCCCCTGCATGTATTCTTACACTGAGCAACATGCATTTGATTGCGTTATGGGTTTTGCTACTTCATGATATACCTGGCCTATATCTGACGTGGTAACTGTCCAGGATGCAGATGTTGCTGCTACATACTTGCATTAAATTGACTTGTTTATGTATGTGCACATCTGGATGTGTTCACATGGCTTTTTCACTTGTTTTCTACACAAACCTACTTTTCAGGTAACACACTTAAGTTTCTGGGGAACACCTTGACAGGCAACTTGTGTGCCAGATTTACCTATGCATGTCAGCCATTTCACAACTGTTTAGGACTGTTGCATACTTCACAGCTGCTGGCACTTCCGTTATCCACTTTATATGGGACTGCACTACTGGGGTTTGTCAGCACTTACTACAGCAGAGTCACATTTCTTCACTGCAAGGGTTCTACAGCATTTCTGAGTAACTGGCACATACACACTGCAATTATTATACCTTTCTTATTTACATTCAAACTCTTTTCTACAGGCCCTCTCCTGTATTTGACATTACACTGCATACAGTAGACATATTCAGGAAATGTTATACCTTTATTGATAGGTTACAAGACTGTTATACAGGCTCACTTACATTTTATCTATGACAGTGCATGCAGAGATAGTATTCCAGACATGTTTTTGCCTTATTCATGGGTTACTACACTCTATTCCTGCCTATCTGACTTATGATATGTAACAGTACATGCAGATGATTTATTCAGGGAATGAATGTTTGATACTTCACAGCTACTGCCAGTTCCTTCATCCACCTCCTATGGGACTGCACAACTGTGGGTTGACAGCACCTAATACAACAGTATTATTTATTATTGCAAGGGTACAACAACATTTCAAAGTACGTGACACAGACACACTCCAAATTTTATACTTTTATTAATTACATTGAAAACTCTTTTTTACAGGCTCTCTCCTTTACTTGTTATTACAGTGCATACAGAAGACATATTCAGGACATATTATACCTTTCTTGGTGGGTTACAACACTCTTTTTCAGGCCTGCTCACTTATATGTTATGTCAATACATGCAGGGATAGTATTCCAGAATTATTTTAGCTTGATTGGTGGGTTAGTACACTCAATTTCTGCCTCACTGACATTTGTTATATAACAGTACATGCAGAGGATTTAATCAGGACATTTTATTGCTGTATTATTGGGCTTTAACACTTTTCTCATGCTCACTCACATATATCATGTAACAATACATGCAGAATATTTACTAACCTGCCTGGTGGCGCAGCCTTAGCAGCCTATCTGCATAGGCTTGCTGATTCATAGCGCGTGCACCTGCAGCTGCGAAGTAAATAAAGGGATACTGAGACATACCTATACATTATTTAAACTATCTTAGCTTATCTTACATACTGCATTCCATGGCTACCTACTTAGTAGTGGGGCATCCCGCATTTGATGGGCCTCCTGGATCCACTGGTTCAGAAGGTCCTGCTTCCATCTCTTCAGGTCTGCATGGTGGTGATGGACCTGCTCACCAGTCTGAGGGATGCCTGTGGCACTGGTGAGTTCATGAGCCAACCGGTTCCAAGCCTTCGCCTTATACTCTGTTCCTTGGAACTGGCCCTGCAGGAGTCGAGTCTCATGCCGATGGACTAGGAGCCAAACCATATATCTTGACTCCTCGATGCCCCAGCGTTGCGCTCAAAAGCGTGTACCCTCTCCAGCACCAGACGTTCTAACTGCAGATGGGAGCTACAATCAGTTATGGCGAGTATTCCCGCCTATGCGGCTTAAATATGCTGCATTTCCCGCACTTTGGCCATTTTTGAATATTCTCGGCTGACTACAGACATGCTTAGCAATGGTTAAGCAAACATTTATTACTATATATAAGTTAACAGTGGATGTTTTGCCTAAGCTGTTGTGGCTTAGTGGTTCAGTACTTTGATTATGGTGCACAGTGTCTTGGGTTCAAACCTAATAATTATATTTTATTTTACTGCTGTCCAGACAAGTTAGGGGGCGTGGCTGTGTGTAAGCAACTTTGCTCTACTTGCTCCACGTTGCCCAACGGGGCATTGGTTGGCACGGCGCGCAGCTCAGCGCAAACCAATTGCACTGGGTAAAGCGATATTTAGCTTTGGGCAACTACATTGTGCTGGGTAAAGCACAAGTTAGCTAGGGGTAACTACATTGTGCTGGGTGAAGCTCAAGTTAGCTAGGGGCAACTATATTGCGTTGGGTGAAGCGCTGCTTAACTGTGGGCAATTTTATATTGGGATCCTTTATAATATTTATTTTGTTCTCTGATACATTGGCCATTTCACTGCTTTTTAGTTATGTTTAAACATATATATGTTGGGTATTATTCCATATACTGATTTAAAAAATAAATACGAAAGGGAGTGGTGGGACTCGAACCGTGAATGCCTCTTCTTTGTGCGAACGCTCTACCATTACGCTATTGCTTTTTCGTGTGATTTGCATAAACATTCTTTCTTATGCTCTTCCATGCCGGAATTGCTAACTACAGCTAAGCAATGGGCACACCCGCGCACACACGCTCAAATACGGGCAGCTATATCGTAGATTTAAAAAAAAAAAATTATTTACTTTATATAACTGTGATGGGAGTTTACAGTGTCAGGGACTGTGGTGTAGGGTGCAAGTACATTTGAGCGAACTTGCTCTTGTGTGTTGACATTATGCTTTTTAAATACTTGCAGGGGCATGGACATTTAGACTGTTTGGCAATCGGACATGCCCCCTGCTTTCCTACTCAGTCCGTGTAAGAGTTACGGTTGAGTCATCATGCCCTCATGAATATTCATGGCACGCCGACGTCATACCATTCATCTGCAGCCTCCGAGTAAGACATATTAAGTCTTACATGGAGGTTTCGTGAATCCAGGGGGAGGCCTTTTAAAAGATGTACAAATATGACTGTGATAAATGGTATAGATAATGTGGAAGGTGAAATCAAAAGACAAGCAATGATACTCCCTTTTAATGATGAGGCAGTAACATTGAAAATTATTATACAGGAAACCTGGAATAGTGTGTTTAATAGAGGGGTTTTACCTATTTTAGGTAGTGGTCCAGTGTTTACTTACAGTGTAAGGAACTGGGTAGGTGGGGCGATCAGCAGAAACTGATCAGTCTGTAGGGTAGTACCGGCATTATAAATTAATGCTGATACTACATTTGTAGTGAGAGCTGATGTGGCTCCATGTGTGGTATAAGGTATAGCAAGCCAGTTTGCTACAATTTAAAGAGCTTTTTTTCCTAAGGCTCTGATTACAGTGACCAAGTCTCCCTTGTTAAGATTCAGGACATGCACCTCTAGTCGCAAAAATGATAAGGCAATCCCAAACAAAATGAAAAAATCAAAGCAATGTGTTCCACAGCAAGGCAGTCCTTTATTAAAAATCCACAAAGTAAAATAAATGCTAAAAGCACCTCAGACTAAGTGCTTTCACCTCTACTTATTCAGGCATCATCACTTTTAAATAAAAAGTCTGTGGTGACATCATATTCTGTGTGTAATACTGGTTAACAAAGTGAACTAAAATACAAATATTAAAATGCATATATAAAAACTGCATCGTAAAGAAGCTGAGATGGCGTAATGATTAGAGTTCTTGCTCTACATGCAGGTATCCACGGTTCAAGCCCCACACCTATCCACAAGCAGTAAATAAAAAAAATAACTTATTGCAATCTCTGCATTGTTGTAATGCATATACATATTTGTATCAAACATCCAAAATATAAACATATATCAAAATTGTAATAATTAAACTTGTTTTAAAACCTATATTACTAAAACAATTAATAATAAGACATTGCATTGCTTGTGCACAAATTATATATATATATATATATATATATATATATATATATATATATATATATATATATATAGATATATAGATATATATATATATATAGATATATATGTGTGTGTGTGTGTGTGTGTGTGTGTGTGTGTGTATGAAACAGAAGTATGACCAAATAAAGTAAGGCCAAATCAGGCAGATAAAATCAAGCACCCTATTAATTAAATTGTGTCTGCTGCAAGTCAGTTTAAAATTAAGCCAAATACATTATTGGAGAACTTCACTTATAAGTCCTAGTGTCACCTAAGACCCAGTATTGATGAAAACTTAGCAGATATTAGTTAATCCAGTGAAGACAAATATGGGACAAATGAAAAAGTATCCCAGTATGGTCAAGTACTCCAGGTGGATCCTGTATGTCAGTCAGAGGAAGAAAAGTTAAGAGTCTTAAGTCTTAAGTAATTATACAAAGATTGTAAAATGTCATTCAAAACTCAAGGCAGTGATTGGAAGTCAGGAGTAAAAGACCTGTCTTCATGGACAAACAGCAGTATGAGCAATATGAATAATGTAATTAGAAAATTGAACCAGAAATGAAGATCTTAAAATCTGAATATCCACAGATAATAACAGATGGTCAAATAAATAATGATCAGCCACAGACACCACAACAGCATGAATAGCAATGAAGGAAAATAAAAAAACATAACCACAGTTTAGAGAGAGCTGATGTAAAATGCAGATTACAAAGAGAAGCAAATCTCCAAGCTTCCGCAACATGGAGGAGAGTCAAAGCAAAGTAGATAAACCAGACAGCGCTGTAACATAAGTAAAAAGCAGCTACATACAAATCAAGCCACAAAGTGCCTAAGCCTAACATCCTCTAGGTGCAATTATCTGATGAAAAGAAACACTAAGATAACAGCTGTAGAAAACAACCACAGTCCCTAAGATGATAAAAATCATTGTTCCATATGACAGATTAAAGCAAAGTCCGTGAACCTAGAACTAGATGCCAAGGCAATTATGCACTATATAGTGCAATTCAATAGAAGCAGTAATACAGTAACAGGAAAGATGCAGTCTACCCAAAGCAAAAATGTGAAGCAGCAGCTATAAAGCGTCTACTCTCTGGGAAGATGATAGTTCTCGTAAACCATTCTGTAAACAAAATATGTGACCTTGCATTAGGAGAGCAAACATTGGGGTGTTCTTCAGTAATAGGCAGCAGAAACAGAAATTAATATTAAATAACAAAAATAGATGGCTACCAAGAACTACAAAAAAAAGCAGCAATAAGGATGTACTGAGCTGTAAATATGTGTTCCAGGCAAATTATAAGTATTTTAAAGATATTTAATTCACATCCAAAACAAGCTCCATAGTGCGGAGTTAGGCAGCCAGGATGTCACCATCTCATGACTTCCTCCTGTTGATCATAACTGAGTGTCTGACTACAGTACTTTTTCACTGTCCTGTCTACTTCCATAGCAAATTTGCTTTCCAGTCGTCTTCACCTTTTATCATCCAACTATTTCTAATCCTTCTCTAATCCTATATCTGCTTCTCATCCACTGTACATTTATTGCAATCATACTTTCTTACCCTCAGCCTCATTCACACCCTTTCCCTGTCTATGCACATCTACCCCTCCATATTACTGTGCCAGCAGTCTCTTCACTCCTCCTACTTAGCCAACATTTGGACATGTGGTTAAATGCTTGATCCAGTAGAGGAAATGGGATAGGATCACTAGTCTTACTATCATTATCATGCATATTAGAGATGTGACAGTCCGATGCCATTTGTCTAACATTTTCTTAACACCTTTCACTCATTTACTTCTGTTTTTACTAATTTTGTTGTGCTTTAATGTGTTGAACAAAAGGATAATTAGATATTTGGACTCCTGTGTAATTAATTATTAGCAAATGTCACCTCTCCCATGTACCTACCCTAAGGGTCTATGATTATTTTTGTGGGTTTGATACTCTATTCTTGCTTTGCTACAGATGTTTTCAAACTCTTCCTGGACCCATTACAAATATTTTTGTATAGGATTCATGAACTTTAAAAAGTACATCCTTGCCTGTCTCTACTTCTATACATATGCAGGCTCTTGCACGCATGCACACACACACACACACACACACACACACACACACACACACACACACACACACACACACACACACACACACACACACATGCACACCCTTACAATTCTTGTAAAAATTTCCATCATGAGCAAAAAAACAAATCGGGACTCACCCTTTCAGGAAAGCAGTACAGGCACAAATATATTGATCACAGAAGGTACCAGCTTTTCATTATACACGTTATATTCCTAGTTTGGCTGTGTACAGTATGCCTGGCACTTGTAGTTGTAATTACTTTTCATTGTCCGGGATATGCTGTGATCATTACTGTTTACTTTGCATTTTCTAGCAACACAAGAGATCAAATAAAATAGGACTACCTGTTAGATACAGGTTATCCAGGCCATGGAGTAAGCATAGTGCACTGCTGCATGTAATGTACTATTTTAATAATCTGTAACACACATTACTTATCTGTTGTATCAGTTTTTTTTTTGCAAAGATCTTGCATGATGCAGACAGTAAAGTATTGGCTACCATGTCCAGCACCAGTCAATGTGCCTACCACTAATTCCACAGCATACCTTTCAACTGTCCAGAATTTTGCAGAATGTACAGATTTTTGTCTAATATGTTTGGTCTGTTCCTCACAAAATGAGTGTTTTTTCTGACAAATAATTGAGGACTGATGTCAGTAAATAATAAGACATTTTTGAGTTGCAGACTTCATAGGCTTTAGAAAATGCTTACTAATGCAAAACTTGCTGTTATAACAATGTACTACATTTATATGAGCAATATTTAAAATCTGCCATGGATTTTGGTCTTTTGTCCCACATTAATTGTGTGTTTGTCCAGAAGAGGTACTGTCCGCTGCATTCACCACATCTGCCTCTAAGCAGGGTGGAAGTTGACCTGCAGGGCTTGTTGGTGGTGACATTCTTCTTATTCTTCAAAAAGGGACACCCTTCACTTCCTTCCCTCCCCATTGTCCTTTTGCATGTTCCTCTGATTGTTCTTTTTCTTTCCTGCCTGTCCTGTCTCCCCATTTCCTCTTCAGTTGTATGATAAAATAAGTTAGTGGTGCCTTTGTGTGGGCTGCCACTGTGCCTATGTAGCAGCTATGGAACAGTTCAATGCATATATGAACAAGTATAGTGTTGTGTATACCACATGCATATCATTTTCTTTTGAGGCACATGATTACTCACAGTGTGATCAGTCCAGCCATTACAGTCATTATTATGGTTGAAAAAATAATTTATGCACCACTGTCCCTGTCACGACTGTGCTGTGTGGGCACTCATGCATACTAACTTAATTTTATTTACCTCTGTGCAGTTACGTTATACTTTTTTTGTGAGTAACCCATGGTAAATATACAACACCCAACAAGCTCAAAAACTGTGCCAGTGCTGAAGGAATGAATGCAGCGAACCACTGGAGAACACTGATAAAAAATATTTTATTGACTAGTATAAAAACTTCTTATTTCTTCATGTTTAAGCCAAAAACCTTTTCTTCCCTCCTGAATACAAAAATGGGACTTCATCAGAACAACAAGAGGAAGGTCTTCCCACATCTACAAGTTTATATAGTTACAATTAATCACTTGGTCAATAATTAATTAAATTGAAAACTAGTTGCAACCTAAGCAATATTTGAAGGTATAACACATAAAGAAAGACTAACCACAGGATTTAATAAACTCCATGTAGGCATCATGTAGAGCCTACGGGGAATGTATCCATGTATACAGCCACGGTCTCCCCTCTGCAGCTCACCATGCATATTAATGATGGTGCACTGCCGAGGAAGAGCTGAGGAACACGGATATTGAATCAGTGTTGTTATTTTTTTTTTTTTAAATGCAAGTTTGTGTAGCACAGAGCATAGCAATGCCAAGTTGTGCTCATATGGAGACAGCTGACACCTGCCACACAACTAAAAATAGAAATCAGATGTAATTAATAAGCATAATGACATTTTATATGTTTTATTTTTTTTTTTATTTGGTGTTTGCATGGCATGGAGTGCAGCTAAGCTGAGCAGAGCTCAAACATATATAGCCAACACCTACCAGACATCTAAAAATTGAAACCAGATATAATTAATTATTTAATTGTTGGTGTGTTTAAGCATGTTTGCGTGGCTTGGCATGGTGCTTAGCACTGCTAACAGGTAGCCCAGAGGTATATGTGAAGGTATACTGGATTTCTTAATATCCACATAGATAAATTGGTAGAGTTATGGCTGTATGTGTAATAGGTCCAGGGTTCAAATACATGGAATTCAGAACATGTCTGTATTTTTGTTGCACATGTTATGGATACAGTTTTAAAATAGGGCCTCACTGTGCTCTGCGCAACTGTGCTCAAACCTGCTAGCACTGCATAAACATAGTAATGGCTGCCAATGTTTGCATGGTGCTCAGCTTCACTTAAACCATGATTGTACATGTTTGTGCACCATTCAGCTCTGCTTGGCTGGTTTGCACGCTGCTAAGCAATGCAGTGCATTTTTGAATGTTGCTCAATGAAGTGTAAGGGCAGGAAAATGGCTTATATTAAGCACACTAGGCAGGAATTCTGCAGAATCCATTGGAGTTCAATCATCTGTCAATATGGTTGGTGGTGTTAAAGAATTTGTGTGCTTTCAGGTGCAACTATGGGGCATTCAGGAGTCCAGGGTCATGGTTGGGCTCCTTGTCAAAAACCATGATAAGATGCTGCTGCAGGGTGGTTTCCAGGGCTCAGAATATAAGGCAGAGGCCTGAGACTTGCTGGCCAGAAAACTCACCAGTGTTACTGGTATCCCCTGCATAGGTGAACAGTACTGTCACCACCATGACAACCTGAAAAGGTGAAAGAGGGGAATCTTGGACACCGGGGTCCAAGAAGTGAGGGCAGGAAATGCCCCATGAATATGTAAGTACATTTCCTCTGTTTTACCAATATGTAATCTGAATAGCTGCAAAACTGCAATGCATAATGGTGTGCTTCTCTCCCAATAGATGTAGCTGAGAGGTCTCACAATGATGAGTCTCATGCTAGGTCCCTACCTAGGCTGCACCATAAGTGTGGTGAGTATGGATGTATCATGCCACCTGTAGTCCAATAAGCAAGAAATAGTAAAACATTAACTGCAATAAAGTATATACAATAAAGTTTGCAGTACAATAAATCTGGAATTAGACCTGTAGTGCAATAAATGAATAATAATAACTGTAGTTTGATAAAAAAAAGAAACAATACCAATAACAGCAATGAAAATGGTGTATATCAGAATTGTCTTGTCATAACCATTGCAGTAGAGCTGTATGCAGTGAGTCTGAAAGGCAAGGTTGCTGCAGTCAAGAATAACACTGTAATAGCTGTAGAATGCAAATCTAATGGCTGCAAACTGTATTGCTTAACTTATAGTACTGTTCAAGGCTGTCTCTAGGCCAGTACCAGTCACATAATGTTCTGTCTTACACAGACATCAGGTAATAAAGGTATATGAGCGAGGTAGCCCACGTAATGGCCAGATATTGTGTGTGGACTTCACAGATATTTTAAACCAATAACAATAATATGTGTTCACCAGTATTGTTGAAAGTGGAATAAAGCTGTAGTAATATATGCAGTATGGTTTTATACCATGCATGTGTGTTCTATTGTTACTGCAGTCTAGTATAACACTGTAACAGTACTAGAATGCTAGAGGAAAGTCCTTTAACTTGTTTTGCACAATTCATAGTATGAAAGTAAAGAACAGTCCCAACAGCAACCTGGTACCTCAGTAACAAATAAAATCTCAATCCAAACGAAAAAACAATGCTGAGGTATGGCTCCAGTCCCTCTAAGTAATTTTATTGCAAGAACACAAGCGCTTTCACCAACAGGCTTCTTCAGGTGTATAAAACAAGGTACAGACACACCTGCTGTTATACCAACAATCATTACACAATTTAAAATTGATTCTCTTAAAGAAGTAAAACAGCAATTAAATGGGCTATAACATAAAAGCAATTTACATAAAATATCGGTGTGAAACACCAACTCTTATACACACATATATATATATATAAAAAACAGATATACAAATGAAAATAAAAGTAAATAGAAAATAAAAATATATGTATGAACATAGTATCACCTACGAAGTGGCCTATTATTAAGAATAGGTCTCAATGGTACACAATCATTTAAACCATGACCAGTGTTTGCTCTTAATTTCAGAATCCACTTAGTTTCTAGGTTCTCAGTTCGAACTATAATGTCACCACACCTCAAGTTAACATAACTTTTACCTAGTATCCAAAATGTAAATATGTGTTGTGCATCTGTCTCCTTAACATGTTTCGCTAGGGCATTGAACATACTGCCCTTTTTTATGTGGTATATGTGCTCTCTTATCCTATCCCTCAGTAGTCTATCAGTCTTGCTGACATAAAATTTATCATATAATTTTATGTCAGGTCTGGCAAATTGCTAGGTAAACCACATGATATGAACCACAATTGGCACTGGTTCTAAAGGTATGAATTTCTCCAGTGTCTGGATGTCGAAAGACTGTGCACTGATCAATAAACTTACAAAACTGACATTTAGTACAAGGTATAGTTCCAGAGTTATCACTGGTCATAATTTTCAGTTATTCGAGAAATATAAGACATTATACAAATATTATAGATAATAATTGGAATATTCTGACTTCTGAGCAACATATGTGTGATCTGATAGGTAAGCATCCGAAATTTACTTTTAAAAATAAGAAATCATTGAGGAGACAACTTTGCAACCCCAGGGACCAAATTATGACCAGAGCCATACTTCAGCGTTGTTTTTTTGTTTACAATTCATAGTATGTTTGCAGGTGATCTCCATGAAAGTATCAGTCACCCGGTAGTCAGCAGTACCTCAGTAGCTCAGTCTGTAAAATTCCTTGAGCATTGTACATTTTGCCAAACACAATCCTGGGTTCAAATAAAGTGCTATGTAGCACTGCATTTTCAGTATCAGTCATGTAATGCTCACAATTTCTCCCTCCCAAGAACACAAAAATGTTATGGGTGAGTAAGTCCATATTATGTGCAGATCTTATGTTTAGATCTCACAGAATGTTACACTCAAAAGCAAGAATGTGTTCATCAGCATTGTTGATTCGGAAATAAAACTGTATAATCCCAGTATAGCTATATCTCTTGCATGTCCATACTATGCTGCTGCAGTCAATTGTTAAATTCTCCTCTGCAGTCACAGCTAGTGGGCTCTACTCCCATGCCTGCCAACTAAGCCATGCTGGCTGTCTAGTTTATTTACTGTACACAAACATATGTCTGAAGTGTCAAGATTTCTCATAATGTAATTAAAACTGACTAATCCATCTGTCACATATTTACCAGATAAATTATTACCTGTAATGCAATGTATTACCAAATCCATTTACAGAAGATCCTGACAGTTATACAAGTCCAGATTATGTGAAACCATTCTGAGTAGTTCTGTACCTGCATTTGTTAGTGCTTGACTCTTATTGTCCCATGCTATCATCTTGAGAGGTATGTACATGCTACAACAGCTACAGGAGAATTAAAGTCACTGTAATCACAACTGTCAGTACACAGCTATAGAAGTATGTATGACCAGTGTTATCATGGATATAATCTGCAATGTTACTAATGGAATGTTTTCCTGTCTGTCTCCCCACCCCTTATCTTAATTTATTCATTATTGTAATGCATTATTATGATTTAATATTAACATATTTTGTTTAACTATATTTTGGAAAATGTGAATGATTATTGCTATGTTTTATGATTCAATATTAACATATTTTGTTAAACTAACTGTTTTGTTGGCCTTATGGTTTACTTCACACTAGCATGCTGTTACCGTACCAATTGTTATGTTACATTATGTTGCGTTGCACATAGTATACATTAATATGTATTTGGATTAATAAATATGATGTTCCATTCTGTTAACACTAACAATGGTTTGGTTGTTACTAACCATAACGTAATGATTTACCTCATGTACCACAGCATGTCAAGTTAGGCCAGTTATGGCTGATCCCCCTACCTTGCCTCAACTGGCTGTGGCACCGGGTCCCACCCAGACCAGTGGTGCTCCCTCTGCTGCCCCTGCACTACTTGTGGCATTGGGTAGTACCGCCCCAGGGGACTGGGCCCAGTCATCCTCTGGGAGTGGTGTCAGAGGGAGAGTAGTCACCCATGATGAGCTACTGGTCCTGGTGCACAGGATAGTCCACCATAGCTATGACCAACACCTGCATCAGATTAAGGACATGCTGGCTGACCTGGTGGGGCAGCATCGCCCAGCACAGCCACCCTTGGGGCAATGAAGGAGCAGTTCTAACAGTCCCATGGTTGGGGATGTGAGTCATACTGCTGCTGTCTGGAGGCACACAGGACTTGGATTCCACAACACCCTCTCTGTCAAAGGTGTTCACCCCCTCATGTGTCACACACCTCCCCTGTCTGCTGTCTTGTCTGTTTGCAAATGCATCCTCACCTACCCAACCTACCTCCCCCATGTGTAACTATGTCTCTTCCCCAACATTCCACTCTCACCTTAAAAAAAATGGGTACCTGTCCCCCCAAAAAATATCGTCCTATACATAGCTCTCCATTTCACACACATGTCCACTAGACACACGTAATTCAGTCCATTGGCTTGACAATGCAGTTATTTTGTCCTCACTCCTCTCTCTGGGGTTTGAGAATCCAAATTCATGTACAAATCTGTCAAAGTACACAGTTGTTGCTGTTCAAGAAATGGATAGCTATGTTTTTTTCCTACACTCTTCCTGCACATCCCTCCCTGCCTTTCAATATGGTTTCCCCCTGCTTGCCCCTATTTCACCACTTTCCTATCTCTCCTTTTTTCTTTATATTCATGCAGCTTTGCTTAGTACAGCTAAATAGAGCTGTAATGAGTATATGTGTTTTTCGCATTGTAAGTCACATTTGCAAAATAAACACCTCTGTCATGTTTCAAACCCAAGCCCATCACACCTGCAGCATACTGTATTAACCTACCACACCATGACAATCTTAATTAAAACAGGTGGTTTAAACAAAATATAGTAATTGTCAATTACGGTCATTGGGCATGTTTCAGCAGAGCTGTGCACGCACCTCACAGTGCAAACTGGAATAAACAGTAATGGAAAAAATGGGAGTGTACCTTGGATCCTGGTGCAATAGTACACCACTAGACAGCCAAACACGTGATAATGGATGTAACTGAGGCCTGTGATAGGTGGTAAATGTGCCCTTTTATCAGTAACATGTAGAAAATCACCTGTTAAAGCATTCATGGCAAATACATGTTCAGCTGGGACTCTGGTGCAGAAATACATCCATATATAGCCATGCACATACTGATGGATGTAGAAAATGTTTGTCAAAGCCTGTATGTGAGCACATATATCTTGCAAGTACACCTGTGTAGCAGTGACTCAGTAGCTCAGTCTGTTAAATTACTTGGATATAGCCCCATGTGCCCCATTGTATGCAAATCTTGTATTACATTATTGGGAGAGGAAATTCATATTTGAAACCCCATGGAAGGAAAACATTTCTCTATACACTAGATTTTTAGAAGACATTTGTTTTGGAGGGGTATGGAAATACAGCTAGTTCAGTTTTTGGGGTACATAGGTACCACAACCCCTTTTTTGAAATTTACTTGGCATATGTCTAGAGAAGAAATAGATTATCTAGCTGTGACAATATATAAGGGCCATGGTGAGAATAAATTCCATTCCAAGATTTACCAGAAACCCCACACATTCTAATGCATACCTACATTATGAGAGTGAACATCCATACAATCAAAAGAAGGGCATCATTAAGGGACAATTGATCAGGGCCTCGAAAATGTGCAGTGAGGACTTGTCTTTCTTGCAAGAAATTATTTTAATGAAACCGTTCTTTAGTGAAAGAGGTTACCCCAGAACTTTGGTTAACCAATTGATTAAGGAAGTTAAGAAGGAAAGAAAAGGGAAAAATGACCCAATTTTGGGGAAAGAGTTATCCAGTACCAAACAAAATGAGGTTGAGAAATGTTTCCAGTATGATTTGGCATTTATTCACACACATATGGCTTACTCTAGTAAAATTGATAATATTATCAAGAAGTATTGGAAGTTGTTGACTATAAACAATGAGACTAGCAAGTTTATTCTCTCGACACTCATTTTTATAAAGAAAAGTGATATGAACATCAAAGAAATGTTGGAATACCAAGGAATAGAAAACATGACAGGCAGATCCCAAAAGATTTGTGGAATGCACAAGTGTGGTTTCTGCTAACAATGTTAGTAACATTTTGGAACAAGACAGCATCAGTATTCCATCTAGGAAGTTTAAAATGAGGGCCAAGGAACATTTTAATTGTAATAGCAAGGGGGTGGTATACATCAGTATTTGCCTAAAATGTTATAATTTTTATATAGGCAAGTCCAAGAGGCCTCTGAGAAGGCGTATATATGAACATATGTACAAAGTTACCATGAAAAATGATTCAGTACTTACATATTATTGCAACCACATTCCGTCTAATGCAACCACATTCTGAGCAGGACAAGTGGCTCTTTTCCAAGCGATCGGTTCAGAGATCATGCTCACCTTATTTTCTGCTCAACAAATGGATGGCCCACAAATTTAGAGAGGACAATGTTACCATCCATGTCACTAGCACATAATTTCAGGGTTTGATCGATGAGACGGTTATAATTTTGTGTACTGCATGGGGCTTTATGTGCTCCATGTAGTTGCACATACAGGAAAATATCAACGTTTTTGTCGGCTTTTAAAGGCATAAACAGTTAATGGGGCAGTAAAGAGTGGGGGTGTTCTGATAAAGTACTGAGCAGTGAAGTCAGTAAAAAAACATTTTAAAAAATCAGAGTTCGTATCCTTCAGAAAACACATGTGAAAGCAACTCCTGTTATTGTCATAACAAGTTTGTACATGTTTTACAGCAGCTTAAGGAGACCTTACCAGACTTAACAATTATAAACCATTTTTTTTTAAATTCTGCTGGTGTTAGTTGCTGCTTACAGCATGCAGATTTTATTGTCTAATGTGGGACATGACCATAACTTTCCTACGGGGTGCTTAACATTTGCGGAATTCTGGCATTTAATTCACCCTAATGGTATGCTTTGTAGTTTCAACCGGTACTTACATGGTTGAGATAATACGTAAGTATCAAAGATTCTAATAAGTTATATAGGCACCAGAGACAATGCTCAGATAGTAAATTTAAGTTTTTTTGTCCTGGAACAAATAAAACAAAATGCTAGGGGGTGGTCCATGGGAAGCCTGCTTAGAATATAAAGAACTATATTGGCAGCTAAGGCTAGATGCAATGAAAAAAACAGGTCTAAATGACCACTTGAGTATAAATAGTGTCCTGATGTTGAGGGCAGCTAAACTTTAGGGGGTTTGGTATGTTTTAACATATTTTTAGATAGAATGTGTAGTTTAAAGGAATTAATTTTGCATGTTTTTTTATAGAATTGATGGTTTAATTTTTAACATACATATTATAAGTTCAACAGGCATAGATAAGAGAGGATGAATTTGTTAATGAGCAAGAATTTCATCATTGATATCAACCTAATTAATATGCATGAGATTAAATCATTGGTTGAAATTATTTTGAATTGTATAAAAATGGTCACTAGCTAGTATCTTTATGTTCTGATGAAGCCCGGGATGTACCTGGGTGAAAGCACTTAACTGGTATTGTGTTTTTATTGCATTGTCATTTTACAATTGTGAACAATATTAAAAGAAGGTTCGGTGCTTGAGAGTGGTGTTGTGCTTATCTATAGTACACTTTGCCACACACAGTCTTGGGTTCAAATCCAGTGTTGTGTTGCATTTCAATTACATTATGGTGAAGACTGCAATTAATGGATCACTAATACACTCTTTATCTACACAAACCATTACAAATTAAATATCCACTTTTCAGTGCATGAAGTCATAAGCCTGCAGGTAGGGACACACTTCTCATATCCGTATAGCAGTACTATATATTGCCTAGTACTCTGTTATTGACACAGTTGCCTAACATGCGTACCTTAAACACATGCCTTAGAGTGTAAAGGGTGCCCGCACTCTGGGACTGCCTCTACAGCAAGGCTGACACAGTTGACACAGATACACCTACAGCTCATTGTCCTCCAAAGTGTTCACACTCTCTGCCCATGTCTGCTACCTGCAGCAGCATCTGCAGCCTGTGGTAGACACAGCTCTATGTAAAGGTTTCTGTGACAAACCTACTCTCTGTGACAATGTAATCCCCTCACCCCAAGTAGTGCCCATCTCAACAGCTAAGAAAGGGGCCCAGGTCTACATGAAGGCCATATATATTGCACAGTGATTGTATGTCATTGGCTAATGAAAGTGCAATTCAGCTGCTTTGGAAGCAATTAGCATTTCAGACTCACAGATTGGTTTTAGAGGTAATCACCTGCTGATGAGGAGCTTGTTTAAAAGCCAGGCAGCTGGCTATTGGGAACCATTTTGTAAGAGACCTTACTCACACAGAGCACACCTTTGTGAAACTTTACTAGACACACAGTTCAACAGGACAGCACTGCACTCTAGCAGGTATGTAACTGTTTCTTGTGTATAACAGGATTCAGATGGGAGGATAGAGGTATGGGGAATAAGGATTACAGCAGTAAGCTGGTCATAGACATGTGGTGATGACATGTCAGTGATACCCTGCTGACTTACACTTACATGGGTCTACAATACATCAGGGTGGCATTGTCTATTGTCAGTGTGGCACACTGGTGCTGTTGGGCTGTCCCTATATAGTGGTTATTATAGCACACTGCTATTTGTCTGGAACTGCTTCTATGACATATTATTGTGTGGTTGGCCTTAGGAAACACCACAGTAGACTGGAGTAGTGGGTATGTGATCATACAGCAGAAGCTGTCATGGCACACAGGCAAGTACCTCGGTAATGGTACTATCTTGGTTGTGTCCACACATGTAGTATGTTGTCACACTGTGGGTTATGCCATGTGTGAGCAGGCAGTGGATAGTGCCGGCCATTTTGCCCTTGCTGTATCTGTACATAGTGGATGTCCACGCATCTGATCCTGTAATGTATTCCCCTTGTGCTGTCTTTCAGAAATAATGTACCACAGACACCACCCACCTTCTTGGATGCAGAAAATGAGATAATCTTGCAAGGAGTAAGGCAGCATCATGACATCCTGCTATCCAGGGGGAGATATAATAGGGAACACCAGGCTGCATTGTGGTCAGACCTTGTCCATAATGTTAATGCCATGGGCCAGCAGGGTAGGACATATGAGCAGGTTTGACACTGGGCAACCGATATGATTAATGCTGCTTGTTGACGGGCAGTGGATATAGCCAGGGATCGTGCTGTCACCTGTGGTGGGCCTACAGTGGAACAACAACTCTTAACCACTGAGGAGTTCCTGGGATACTTAGGCACACACTACAGCTCCCAGGCATCCATCACACCATACATCGTGGAGGTGGGTGCCACAATTTCCACAGCTGAGGAGTGTGCAGGTAGGCTTACTGTAATCAGCATTGTAATACTGTATCAGTCAGTGTGTCAAGCTGTAGATATTTTTATGTGCAGATCAGGTCTTTGTTCTTTGGGGGGCATAACCTCAGGTATCCACTCATATGCAGATTGGGACAAATACAACAAGTAACACAGTAGCTACTGTAAATGTGAGATATATGGACATATTGCCTTGTTGTGCTACAACATGCAGTGGTACTGACATTACCCCACCCTCAACTTTTCACAATTCTGTCAGGTATTGCCCAAGGCCATGGTCCTGTCCCTGCTAAGTATAACACTTGTTTTGTTAAGGAACAATTATAGTCTAGTACAGTTGAGGGCCAGAATAATGCCCTATGTACACATAATTATGTGTGTAAACAGCATAGGATGTTTTTAAATGCCAGTCTGGAAGAGGTACCTAAGGTTTTGAGAAGGGGTAGTCACAGGAGTGTAGTTCAACAAACAGATACACTTTGGCAGTTACAGGTAAGAGCAGATAAGGCTCCTGGTTTAAATAAGGTGAGGAATCTAAAATGCCTTTTAAAATACAACAAGCTGAAGGCAAATACATTAAGCAGTGAAATGTGCATTTCCATATAATTGTGAAGAGAGTTGTACTGGGTTTTATGTGTTATTTTTTCAATTATAGTGTCATACTGAGTAAATGGAAGGTAAATATTACTGGTCATGTTTGACATGATGTACTTCAACTGATGGTTATAAAGGTCCTGAATTGAATTTGAATTGTGTTCTGAGGTAGTGCTTTGTGGATGAAGGCAGAGAATTAAGTTGTTTGACAGCTAATCCAGTTGTGGGTCTTCATTGTTATGAGTCTTGGATGCTTTTCATGCACAATAGTGCAGGTATTAATGTACTGATTTTTTTCATTCATATTGCAGGTGACCATGGGGATTGGAGTCTGTTCCCTACACAATCTGATGTCAGTGTCTCCTCGGACACTGATGATGATGATGGTGGCCACAGTAAAGCACAGGTGGGGGTGTCACGGGATGAATCCGTCCCAGAGGTAGACATCATCTTCTTCCCCATTGTCACTGCACACAGTATGTATGCCCATATATACCCCATCCCTGGAAGCCACAAATATTGGACAGTCAGAGGGTGGAGACATTGAACAGGAAAGTGTAGCAACTATGGCTCCAGTGAGTGTAGACACTGGCCATAGCCAGAGACCAGGCAAGGTCCCACACAGCCAGATTGACAGGGGTGCTTGTAGGATGACTGCTGTCTGTCCACCACCTGTTGCAGGTGCCACATCACAGGTCCTCTGGCACATGTTTTGGGTTGTCATGGAGGCACAGGAATGTCCTGAATGGAACACAAAGAGCATGCCTAGGGATACGGATGCCACACAGTCTGACATCCATGACACCCTCCACCACATTCGGGACACCCTGGATCTGTTCATTGATGCAGTGGACAGACGGTGGGATGAAACAGCGTCTGTCTTGGACTGCACATTGTCTGTGCTGGAACATGTAGTTGGAGTTATGTGTTGGACTTGTGGATGTAGGTCAGCAACACCATCTGTTAAGACTCCACATGGTCGTGCACACTCACACTCTCATAGTGGCAGTATATCCAACGTTACAGAGGGGAGCATGCTGTCCATGCCATGATGTGGCAGGCCATGGGCTCACTGTCCTGGGTGGTCCCATGGGAGATACAGTCCCAGCAGATAGCAGTTACCTTCAGGTACTAGCATCACTTCTGACCTTGGGCATGGAGGTGCCAGTGCAACTCCTGGCAGAGCCAGTTCCAGTGTTCTGGGCCAGAGGTGATGAACTGTCAACTCTACCATGTACTGTCCAAAGCTGTCCAACATACACATGTGTAGGGCTAGTACTGAGCTTGACTGTGTACATGCACACACACTTACACACTACTGCCAAATGCAGGTCACCTACAGACATACACAGCAACTTTCCATGATCCATCTTACATGCTCCCCCCTGACTTGTGTTTGGGCTAGGCTAGGCCTCCTGCATCCCCACACAACACCCTGTGTAAGTGATGATATCTGTGCCACATTCATGTCATCCTTGACATCAATGCAGGGAAATGAAGCTATGTGTCTGATGCATAGGGTGACTATATTACTTAACATGTACTTATGTAATGCAGTGTTGGTTCCCCATGCCACTGGTAGTGGTTAATGAGAGATACTGTATGCTGGCATTTGTCACGTGTGTGCCACATACATTGTGTTCCTTATGTGGTCCTTGTGTTGCATGTTGAATTGGCTGTCGAGTTACACAATGACAGGTGTGTCACAGGCCTGTTTCTGTTTCTGTTACAGGAGTCTTTTGGAATAACTTATGGATACACAGTGGAAATAAAGCAGTACACGATGGCATGTCAGCACAGTGGACATATGTTGTCAGAAAGATACATCACTATAACTGCATGGCTTCATAGGTTTATATGTGTATAACAGGCTAACAAGGACAATGTTGGCATTCAGCATACTCATGCATCACTAATCTGTGAGAAGGTCTGCTACCCTTCATAAGTACCACCATGGTTTTGATGCAGATGACTCATCTACATATATCCTGTGTCCAGTACCAACAATTGCCCAGCAACAGTTATGATTGTTGTGTTCTGCGTTCCAATGTGTAAACTGCACATGATGTATGTCACAGCAGATGTGTGCGTGACATGCATGGGGGACCTGTTTCATGTAGGGTATACTGCCTGTGTTACATACCTGTCTCATCAGCATGTACTATGCATACCACACTGATGTTGTTGGTGTGTAACACAGGTAACACATGTGTTAGTATTAGTCCTGTCATGGATACATGGGAGGTACACATTGAGACCTGACACCTTGTATGGAGTCATACACACCCCCTCCAAAGCATTTCAGAGACAGACTACACATGTAAGGTCCTGACATGACCTCCATAGGACATGTTCTCTACAATGTGTATTGGTGTACTTTGGAACCTGTGTGGCTGCTACAGTTGCATGATATGCCTGTGTAGAGACATGGCAAGGGTGCTATTGCATACAATGCTAGCTGTGATGACTGCCAAGTTCAGTATGCCAGTGCCAGTCTGGGATGTACATCCCAAACCTGTTGGTATTGGTTGTACTGCAATAAATGCATCCACATCTTTCTGACCAGTGACAGTTGAAGGCTACAGTACTCTCTGTGTTCAATCCATATCTCCCATGGTTCCATAACATGTTGTATAATGCACTAACAGGCTCACACAAACATATGGCTACATTGAAGCTAGCACCACTTCCAATCAGTGTGTACAGAACATGCCAAGGCACACACGTAGTGCATTTTGGCTGTATGCAGGTGTGCACACTTACCTATGTAATGGTACATACTACAGATCACAGTGTGTGGTGCACCCAACACATCTCATGACTGCTAGTACTATCATTTTAGGACATATAACCAAGGTTATGCCATATGGACATATACGCATGCACCAAGTGGGCTGGAGTGAAATTAGAACCCCTGCCTATCTAGTCATATGCACTATAGATGACAACATGTACCGCATGCACCACAGCTTACATCTGATTTTACCCTCTCAGCTGGTAGTCTTAAGGTGGCTGACAACATCAGGCCTTGTAGAAGAGGGCAGTGTGGAAGCCAGCAGCAAATTACAGTGCCAAAAAGTGCGTAACCATTGCAGGTGGATAGCCCATGATGGCATGTCCATTAATTTGCAGGAAGATACACAGAAACATACACTCTGACACAGTCATGTACTAATTGGGCTGGAGTGAGATTAGAACTCCTACCTATCTAGTCTTATACACGATAGATCAGGGTACTTATCAGATACACCATGACTTGCATCTGATTTTACACTGCCAGCTAGTAGTCTTAAGGTGGCTGACACCATCCGGTCTTGTAGAAGAGGTCAGTGTGAAAGCCAGCAGCAAGTTACAGGGTGAAGAAGTGTATAACCATTGCAGATGGAGAGCCCATGAGGGCATGTCCATTCATTTGCAGGAAGATACACAGACATACACACAGAGACACACACATACACACACAGACACACACACACACACACACACACACACACACACACACACACACACACACGCGCACACACACAGTCTTGTTCTAAGTGGGTGGGAGTAAAATTAGAATCCTTACCTATCTAGTCTTATACACCATTGATTACAGTACTTATCACACATGCCACATGTCAATTCTGTTGTATGTGTGATTGCAGGCACAGTACCTGTGCATTACATAAACTAGGCCCATGTTGACCAGTATCTGTGGCCTGCAGTGTGATATTGCTTCATACTATTATCTGCATCTTGTATCCTAGCAGTGGGATAACTGTAGTTATCCTAGCTATGTGTGCACAGTTATCAATATAGCCATAAGTGGCTGCTTGCAGTTACATAAGCATATCTGTGGGAATGGACAAGTTGCTCTGTCCATACATGCATTGACAACATTATACATTACAGCACCTGCTCACATGTGTCTGTCTATGTGGTGACATCCAGCAGGCACAGGGGTCTGTGAGTAAGTGGAATTTGTACTGTTACACCCTTAGTTTGGATTATTTGAGCAACAGTATGGCTGTGTGATAGTGGAGATTTACACACCATTATTAGGGTATGTCGGACAGTACAGACATCCACACACATATTTCTGTATATAACAGGGATGCATAGATAACTGTAGCTGCATGTGTGTATGATATGTATATGTGTTTTGTAGATATATGGGGGTGGGTGTATGTATCATTTTAATATATATAGCTATATATATCTCTGTACATATCTATTTGACACTACTTAGTGATAGATATACTATGCATATGAGAGAGAGATAGTGGCAGACAGATATGTACATGTGTATCTGTACGTATAGACATTTATACATAATAGGTCATTTTGATGAAGCAACAACAGGATTGTGTTCATTTTAACTAAGTGTATTGGCATGCCCAGTGGGACTGTCAGTACGAATAAGTTGACTACAGTCCACACCTACCTGTACTCCAGTCCGGGATTTTGTATGTTACAGACATTAAAATCCACCCCTGTTTCTGCAGTACTGCACTTCACTCACACTATCCACAGCATTCCCCAGCTGTGTGCTGTACTTAATCTGTGACTGTGGTTGGTAATGTTACACTGCCAACAGACTGACAGTATGCATGCATCTTAACTGTCCTGATTTCCACAGATTGTCCAGAGTTTTGCCTCATATGTTTAGTCTACTCCTCATACATTTGTGGTCTTTTGGTGAAGCATTGAATATTGACATCACTACATTATACTACTTACAGATAAACAGTTGTGTTTCAGATGTTATATCCTTCAGAACATATGTACTAATGCAACACCTTTACTGCCAGTGACTTTCTTGGTTTATGGGGGCAATATCTGAAATATGTCCCTATGTTTGGGCCTTTGACCCCCTAATCTTACTGGCTTTGTCCAGATTTCTTGCAGTAAGAGGTATGACAGTCTGTGAAAACACCAGCATAGTACTACATCATATGCAAAGATGTGAGTAATTCCAGATTAGAACCATCAACATCATCACCAATCCTAGCCACCCTAGTCCACTGAGCCACTCAGATCATGAGACAGAGAGGAGTCATTCATCACACAGTCAACAGTGTAAATATGTACTAATGTATCAATGCAACAATGCAACACACCCACAGGACAAATGCTCCGTGCCACAAGAAAAAATAAAAAATATCCAGAGTTATTATAAAGGTAACGGAGCAAACAAGCAACTTCAAAACTCTTAAAAATCAGCAGATAATGTATTTATAATATCCAGTAAGTGCTTTCGCTTAAAAGCTTCATCAGACTGTTGCAATAAAAGGTTTAAAAAATCTCTTATATATAAATTCAAAAACATCGGGACCAATGACAATAATGTGTATATTAAGGAAATCAGTTCTTAAAGGTACAACTCAGCTTTCCCATATAAGTGTATATATACACAACAGAAGCCATAAAAAACTATTAAAAAGCTTTATAACAAATAGTATTCAGCCAATATAATATATAAAATATAAGAAACAAAAATTAAACCATTAATAAATAATGATAAATACAATAGTGAATGCATTTATAATTGTTAATAATTATTTCATTATTCTACGTTTCTTGAGTAAGGGCTTAATACTAGCCCTTTCATTCAATCCATGTCCCCTGTCCGCCCTGAGTGTAATGATCCAATTATTCTCTTTATATTCTGTCTGATTCCTAATATCCCCTTCTCTTATACTGGGTTGAATTAATTCTATTACCCTGAATAAAAAGCAATGTTCTGGGCCTAAACTGGAAACATGTTTGGCTAAGGTATTATGAATGGACTTTTTTCTGATGTGATAAATATGCTCTCGAATTCTGTCTCTAAGGACCCTATTTGTTTTTCCAACATAAAATGATTGGCAGATTTGGCATACTGCCAAATACACTAAATTAGAGCTTTTACATGTTGCTTGTCTGTTAAAAAAAAAGTTCCTTTCCAAATCAGGGTGATAAAATATATGTGATGTATCAATATAAGAACAGAAATTGCATGCGGCACACGGTCGCATTGAACCTGCCAGGTCACTTGTAGGATGATTAAATTGTTTGTAACATAATAACCTCTTGAGATTTTTTTCTGTTTTTATATGTAAAACCAGGTCGGTCACCTACAATTTCTTTAATATCATCATCCACTAAAAGTATGGACCAATACTGTCTAAAAATTTCTATGAGCTCTTTATTGTCCATAGTATAAAACAAAGGAACTTTAAATGTGGTGGATTTACTTGTTTGTGAGGCCCAAAATATGGTGTTGCTATATTTCCACGTAAAATGGGAATTTCTCCCAATTTTTTCTTAATTTCATGTTTATTGTATCCTCTAGACAAAAGTCTATGGCTTAAACTGTCTAGTTCATCAGAAAAATGATTGTCCAATACATTTAATCTTGATGCCCTAACTCCTTGGCCTTTAATTAAGTTTCTAAAAATATGTTCAGGATGCATACTGCATCTTAGAAATAAGGAATTTCTGTAACATGATTTACGATGTACTCCAGTATTAATCAAGCCACTGTCAAGTTTCTCTACATATAAATCCAAATATTCTATCCTAGTGTAAGATCAATTAAAAGTGAATTTTAAACATTCAAGCAAGTTATTGAGTTTATCATAGAACCTTAAAAGTGCATCTATACTACCTTTCCATAGAACAAAAAGATCATCGACAAAACGACGATAAAACAAAATGTGAGTATTATAGTCTTCCATCTTACTAAGTATTGTTCCTTCCCAATGTGCTAGGAACATATTTGCGTAGCTATTTGCACATGGGGTTCCCATGGCAACCCCATGTCGCTGTATATACAATTCATTGTTGAAAGTAAAAACATTGTTCTCAAGAATCAGTTCAAGAAAATAAGTTAACAGATCTATCTCGGTGGGAGAAAGTTCACTATGTTCTGTTAAATAATCATGCACATATTGTACTCCCAATTCATTCGGTATTGTTGTAAAGAGTGATTGTACATCAAATGTTACAAAGAGAAAGTTTTCTAAATCTGAGACATTTCTGACACATTCATACAAATCAATCAAAAACTGTTTGGAATCTCTCAAGACAAAAACATTTGAGTCAATAACAGGTCTGAGATGTTTCTCTGCAAATACTGACAAAGGCTCTGTAGCCCACCCTCCACCAGCTACTATGGGTCTCATGGGTGGATCTACAGGTCTTTATGTATCTTTGGGAGTCCTTGTATCTGAGGAATAAGTGGATTGTAAACACAAAGATATTCAAAAGTTTCCTTGGTCACCAAGCCACCTTCATATACATCCATTAATGCATGGTATAAGGATCTAATTATTAAGTGTACCTGTTCTGCTGTGATTTTAGCATAAAAATTAATATTGTTTAATAAATTCAAAATAGACTTCGAATAATGTGAGGAGTCCATTATTACAATTAAACCACCTTTATCAGCTGGTTTTATAATGATTGAATTATTTTTCTGTAGCTGTTTCAATGCTAAGTTTTCCTTATAACTCAGATTAAACCTCTTGTGAACATCACAATACTTGTTGGTGCCTGCATTATCATAGTATTTAAATAGTTCATCTTCTGTTAGTTTCAAATAAGCATCCACCAAAGGATGATGAATGGGTGTAAAAGTACTCTTTCATTTAAATGAAAAAGTAGAAGATGTATGCATCTCTTCATCTTCATAGTTACTATTACCATACAATGATCGAAGTGTAAATATGTACGTTGTTAACCTGCATGAGGAGAGACATACAATGGTGTGAACAATATCTGTGTTACAGCCCTGAGTTTGCCCGGTCCATTGATATACCATAGGTGATTTTCTGTTAAAGAAGTTGTATGGGTACACTGCTGTGTTGGGGGTGGGGGAACAATGGCACATGATCTGCTGGGATATACAGTATTCCAAATATCATGTGAGCCCATTGTTTAATATCTCCCTTGACTGATGTAGTGAATATTCCAACCATGAGACCTAGTGACTATTAAGGAATACATACTATTGGACTTGGCATATGTAGTCCCATGTGGATGTTACATCTGTCCAGTTAGCCCACTATATTTCCTTGCATAACAGCAGCAGATCCATACATATGATATATGATAGTAATCCTTACAATTAGTGTGTAGCTTAGAGACTTACCTTGTGAATGCAGCAGTTGAGAGACCTGTAGTTCTGGGCTGACTCTGTGTGATGCAAGCCATACACAACCGATATATGGATAGGTACAGGTTGTGTGGGTTGCCTGGCATCAACATGTTTACTATATGTATGTAAGTATGAGTAAGGCATCAATCCCTAGGCCCTAGGTTGTCAGTGAATGTGCTATGCATTGTCTTTTAGCCAATGCCAGGTCGTACTGGGCACCTATGTCTGCCTATAGGGCCATCATCAGGGGGCTCCTCCACCAAGTCCTCCTGTGACTGTGGCTGTGGTGACCTAGGCAGTGGCAGGGGGCTGTGTATCCATTCCCTTTGCTGATCCTGCTGCAGCTATTTCTGTAGGATCATATTGTGTAGCATGACAATTACTGTGCACATATGTGCACATGTGGCTGGAGAGTATTGCAAGGCTCCACCAGATATATTGAGACATCAGAACCATGACTTCAGCAGCCTAAACACATGCTCTATGATATTCCTAGCCTGTGCATGTGCCTCATTATGGCATTCTTCCATGGTTGTGTGTGCATTTCTGACAGGTGTCATCATCCATGGTTCCAGGGCATAGCCAGCATCCCCCAGTAAATGGCCATCTGGGATGTCACCCCTAGCAAATATCTGGTACAACTGTGATGCATGCCAGATATGGGAGTCGTGATAACTGCCAAGGCTGCCAGCACACATGTTCATGATAATGCCCTAGGCATTGCACATGACCTGGCAGTTGATGGAGTGGTACCCTGTGCGGTTGATGTAGATTCATCCCTCTACAGCAGGTGGTGCCTTGATGTGTACATGAGTGCAATCTATGGCACCTAGTATCTCAGGGTAGTGTGCTATATGGTAGAAGTGTTGCATATTGCTGGCCCTCACCTCAGGGATGAGGGGAAAATATATGTGCTCACTGGCATGTGGTAGCACGGCATCCAGGAAATGGTGGAGTACCCTGGATGCTATTCCTTGTGAGACTCCCATCATGTCCCCAGTTGGTCTTTGGAAGGTATCTGTGGCTATTATCCTAAGGGCTACACAAACCTTTGTTTCCACTGGGATGGGTTCCCCTCTGTTGGCTCTGGGTCTGAGTTGAGGGCAGCAGAGCTCAGTGAGTTCTTGTAGTATGTCCCTGTCTGCCCTGTAGCGCTCTACAATCTACAGCTCATGTAGCTCCTGGAAGATTACCCTGGGCCTGAACACTGTTCTAGTTCTCTGCCTAGGCCTGTTGTCAGCAACACCAGCAGCAGCATTAACTTCAGCATCTAGCACATACAGATGTACAAGACCTGCAGCAGCCCCTAGCATTCTTTCACTTAAAATTCCCAAGTCTGTACTCTAATGGTGCAGAGTATGGATAATAATCAGAATGTAGGATGTATGCATACTTTATAGTGCTCTACTGTAGGTGCCGACTGTGCAATTGGCTACCGTTGATGCATTCCACCTGCCTAGTATATCATTACCATCATTTACTGGCCATAGTTTAAGTTAAACAAGTGTCACAACTAATTACTACATTATTACTTTTAAGATACTGTCTCAGAAATATGGAGCACCTCGTAAACATGTGGAAACAAGTGCCATGAAGGTAAACAAAGCTCAGCAGTGACTGCACACACCCCCCTGAAAGGTCACCCTCAGCATGGCAGTGCACCATGCAAACACATGGAAACAAGCACCCCGAAAGTAAGTAAAGCTTAGCAGCTAGTATACACACACCCCTGCTGAACACAGCAATGCACCATGCAAATATGCATAGCTGAGATCCAATGAGCTTACAAGTCATCAGACACATCCCCTCTTGATGTCAGCTGCCTCTTCTGTGAAAACCAACATGGTTCTGTGCCTACAGCAAAGGGATATGCAGACATGGATACCCATTTGTGCTATTCAGTAACCCCACCTCATTTGCATAGGGATCCGTGCACATAACCTGCAAACTACATGGTTCCAGGCCCTACCTCATTAGCAACAGCACCATTCCACCATTGCAGATACTCCACGCAGGGTCCTATAATACATTTCTGTCACATACTATTACATACTCCTTTTTTTCATAAAAGTATGTTTGTGCACTGCAACATGCTGCACAAACATACCCAGATCATTAAAAAAAAATATTTTAAATTATTTCTCTTATGCTTTTGGAGACACGGTGGATAGTTTTGCTCATATCTGTATGTGCTATGCCATTTCTGTCCATCTACCTGTGTTTTTACAGCCCATGTTGTCTGTCTGAAATCCTGTACACGGAATTTTTCTGTGTACACTACAGACACCGACACGGGGTCTGTAGGGCTGCCTATCTGCTTGCTGGATCACTCTACTTGCCCTATTTGCATGAGATTCACCTTTTTGTCCCAGTTGCCTTCAATAAACGCAACACACCGAATTTAATTTGACGACCTTTATTAAAACTTCCATAACATAACTTTGATTACCAAAATTTGTTAAATACAACTGGACATAGTGTAGTTGATTCTAAACACAGCAGAAACATCTTTGCAATGTTAATCAGGACAGTGTACCTGCTCATCCTGCCGCAATAAGCAGTGCCCATACCTTTGTTCACTTACTTTACTTATAAACATCCTTATAATATTAATCAGGACAGCGTACCTGCTCATCCGACCCAGTAAGCAGCATCCATACCTTAGCTCACTTACTAAACCATTCACTGAATTACCTTCAAACCAAATAAGCAGCGTCCTTACATCCACTTGCTTATCTATTCAACAAAAACTCCTTGAACTGCACCACCAGACACCAGAGGGGGAACAGAAGAGAGCAAGCCTGTCCCTCTTCTCCACCACCAGCCTGCCCAGGCTGTTCCCCCTCATCACCAACTTCCATCAGCTAGCCACCCTTAGGGGATAAGGCCAAACATCATTCGGTGTACAATAATTACCAGGACATTACCAGCCCCTGGCAATTACCTAATGCTTACCAAAGCATCACCTGCCACTGGAGCAAGAATACTCAACCCCAACCACCAAATTAAAGCAATTGCATATCACCCTTCCCAAACAATTCCTTTTACTTGCCCAATGACATGCAGAACCTGAAAAACTTCAAACTGCCATTTAACAACTGCCTTGCCAACACCAGCTACCCATATCAAAAGTAAGGCACATAAACCCCATGATGGCTTTAGCAGTCTGACCCCTCTTTACTTTATCAATACCCTTGAATGCCACCAATAATATACCAAACTGAAAATGCCCTATGCCGCAGGTCAAAACCAGATTATACCAGAATGAAAATATCCTATGCCACCTGGTCAACACAAGATTAGTGACATGCCAACCCCATCCCGCATATAGAATTTAAACTACATCAACTATTAACCCTACCAAAGTTACCCACTCAAACTGGCCAAATAAACGTCCTACATCAGCAAGAAATCACCACTGCCCCAACTTTAATGTGCCTTAATGACCATTGAATAAAATTACCTACTACCCTATAGCCTCTCCAGCACTCAAAACATCCACAAAACAAAATCCATTACCTTTCAAGTCCATTTCCATCAAGGCATTGACTGTTACTCACTCAGCACTCCATCTGTAACCTCAATGTGCCCATCCAAGTGATCAGTACTTCCATTGAAACATGCATTCAGATTTAAAACATGCAGCAAAACCATTCTCACTATGATGACCATCTAACGTATGTGATCTATATGTCTTCCCGTACAAATATATCCAATATTCAGTAACTAGCAACTTAGCAGTATGGAAGAAAACCCAGGAGTACCCAGCGAAACCCATACAAACACAAGGAGGATACGCAAGGCCCACAAAACTGGCCGAGAATCAAACTGGAGAACCTCTAGCTGTGAAATGACACAAACTGTTGCACCACTGTATCACATGATATTTAAATATTAAAACTCTTAATTCTACCTGGATTGTACATTAACCTGTAACACAAATCAAATGAGGTCATAAAACATAATACTTATTCTCGAGTTAAACAAAAGTTGGTTATGCTTCTTTCTTCTTCTTCTGAATCACTGTGCTTGCCTTTTAACCTATCCATTTCTGATTATTCACCCAATGACCCCGCCGCTTATTCGACACCAAAGCATGATCATCTGCAAACTCAGTGTATCTCACCACTGGAACTCAGCACACCATCATCTACAAAGAAAAAGACAAAATTAAACCTTCAAATAGGAACAAGAAGGCTCCACCTTATACCCACCTATTCCAAACTGCAACCACAGCGTTCCAAGACCTCATCTGCAAGAAAGAAAAGACATGTAAAACATCCAAAAATACATAACACATTCCAAGACATCTTCAAGGACAACCTATCCTGCCAAGCTGGGAAGGAATGTACCACCGACACTCCAATCTATGACAGCCACAACTGAAGCAGTGCTTCATATGAACCTATCAAATACCCCAAGATAAATGTAACTACCAGTGGGATATATTAAAAGTATCAGAGCCACATGCTCCAAGGATCTAAAGCTTGTCATCAACATGAACAAACCATGCTGGAGGGATAGGTCCTAACCCAGAAACTCCCCAGACACTGGAATAGACTGCCTATGTATGTCAAGCCCCCTTTGGCCCTCTTCAAAGGAACCTTGATGATTGGATGGGAGCTAGAAAATTTACCCCGGGGATCACATCAACGTATGAAGTGTGAAACTCAAATATCTGTCAATATTTGAACTTCCGACCTTAAAGATTTGTCAGTGATTTATGAGAAACCACCATTTTGAGAATGAGATGTGACTCTGACAATATTCTTACCTAAACACAAATACCAGGAAGTCTAAACCTCAATTGCCTCTCATTATTGCAAACTTCAGCCTGTAATGATTTGCCCCTAAACCTGGTACCATATGCTAAATCAATATGCACAGTCTCTGCAGAATAAAACTAATAATTCTGCATTAATGAACCAAGGAATGATTACCAATACAGCAGGAGTCGCTGGCCAGACAACTTTGGCTTACTGTGCTTGCAGGACATATTGACCTCATTTTGACCTCCCTTAGTTATCTCTATCATAGAGAATGCCTCTCTCCTCTGAACTCACTGAGTGCAGTTCTGACCCACCTGACTGACTAAGAATGCTGTACTGTTGCGGCATACACCTCCCGAATACACAAAATCCACTAAAACCCTCACAAAACATATCCCCACAACCAACAAAACAGTGGCCGAAACCAGAACGCCAGCCTCCATCTAATGGGCCAGTCCAAAGCCAACCACCAAACTGCCACAGAGACTTCTCCTATAAAACAACTAACTTACAGCTGTTCATAAAATGCTGTATTGACGGGACACATAGGCCCCATGCATTGAGGCCCTCGAGACCCAACTACATTTCACAAAATTCTGCAAATTCCATTGTGAATACTTTTATTTTAAAGCAGAATTCACTCTAAGAGGCCTCAGCCATCCAACTTGTATCCACATCCTCCAATTCTGGCAACTGAGCACTTTACAACGCATATGCTTTCTTCGTGAGACTACCAACAATTTAGAAGAGAGACAGAAAACAGACTACATAAGTGATTCTAAAGAATTCTGTTTTCTCTTTTCGGCTTAGAAATGTACTTTTTGAGGTGTGCCTTTTCAGTATTATTTTGGTATCCATCCATAATTTATAAGCCTAACCTCTTGAAGAAAGGATGCCTAGTGATACAACTTAAAATTCAGTGTTTTAGAGGAGAGTTAAATTCCTTAAGATTCAACGAAACGTGAACTAGTATAGAAATGTTACAACATGTGAACAACACTACTGTGCATTTGCCCCTCAGCTACATGCCTTACCTGTTCCACAACAAAAATGCAATATTCTACCACAGTATCTACAAAACTGTCAGCAACTAGCACATGAGGTGACTGCAAAACGGGAACTTGTGGATACTGCATACATACTCCCCTTCTGATCCGCTTCTTACCCTACAACACAGTATGTGGTTAAGTGACAAAGCAAGTCAGACACCCAGGACATGCGGTGCTTTCGACGGTGCACTTATAAATGCAGAAAATAATTGACATTCACCATGTCACTGTATAATCTGCATGGCTTGTCACTCAGCCCTGTCTATCATATAGGCCACGCCCATTCCAGAGCGAAAATCGTGGTGGGGTAATGTTCTACTACAAAGCCGACATTAGTTAGTCAAGGTTTGGGGGTATTTTTTTTTTTTCTGGTTTAACACAGTGTCCTTGTTGATGTGGATTGCTGGATTGCAAATTGGTTCACTGTATTACTAAAAATTCCCAGTAACATGACTCTGTCCTGGAAAATACTGCAGAAATAAACACAATAACCTTTTTATTTAGTGATGAGTTTCCGTGACCCTGCCGTCCCCCATAATGGTTAAGCCACAGAACACCTGCGCAGTAAGCAACTGTAAGCTGGAAGCCCGCGAAACACCAGGCAATACCAATCATGACTCCAGAGGGTGCAATCCCACCACAAAAGCCAAGCCAACACCTGATCACCCCCAAACCCCCCCCCCAAGTGCCCACGAGAAAAACAAAGTAGTACGATGGCCACCGTGAACGCCCTGAACTAGCTTCTGAAACCCAGCTATATAGCATTATGTGGTAAACGAAACACATTTAAATACCTGCAAGCAACAAAAAATAGTGGCCAGCTTCCCTGCACCAGTGCAATCTCCAAAGCCCCAAATTCTTCCCCATTGCTAAATTGCAAATGACCCTTTTTTTTTTTTTTTTTTTTATCATTCCTACCAATGTAATCCAACACTGCAACCCTCGACACTGAGGCACACCATGCACATGCCCCACCCCATGCCACCACTCTCACACAACCAAAGCCCGCAAAAAAACCCTGAATGGCAAAAACAGCCCCCAACCACAATCACGCATGCAGCACAACTAAAAGCAAAACCTCCCCATCCTTTCCACTCTAGGGAAGCACATCTAGGACGCCAACTATGAATGCAACTATTGTGACCCCCCGACACAGTGAACTCCAAGAACAACCACCAATACTCTTCGCCCTTGAAGTACTGCACCTACCATGACTCATGGGACAGCAACTGTATTCGACTGAAGAAAAAAAAAAAAGACACAGGACTGCACTCACAAAGGGGCATTAATACCACCTGCTACAACTACCTCACTGCAATTATCACAAATACGGCAAACTGCCACAAACCATCACAACAAACATGACAACCAAGCCGAGGCAACAGCTCACACAAATCCCCATGGAGAACAAACTGGCAAGCACAGCACTCGACCTCCCAGCCCAGACTCTGAACAACACCACCCTCCACTCCTCCAGCAATGGGGAAGATTGATGAAACCTCACTTTAGGGACAAATCCAAAATTGTCTGACACTCTAAAACAAAGATTTCAACACCATGCACAACCCAATCCTTCCTGACTTGCCACAGAATCCTGCAACCAACCAGTCCAAGCAACAGGCAACAAAAGAGATAAAAAATAATAATAATAATAACTCCTATACCAGCCACCTATATCTTACAATCAAAGCCCATCAGCAACCCGAGGCCTACCTGTTCCACAGGATTACCAATAGGTAGTCTCAGACATAAACTTGCCTTAGCAAGTTCATGCCAAAATGTGATTACTTACCCACCTACACTCATGTAAATCCAGTAAGCACCTCTCACACTTATCTCATTTCCTTCCAATCAACCCTCCCACCGTTTACCCCTTTCACCTCCCCAACCCATTGAACTCCCATTAATATCAACCTAAAAGCCCCTTGAAGATGTCCCAGGACAACTTGGCTTGTGCTAAGCCTCATTTATGAGGTGATTTGTATGCTATGGAACTTCCAGTGTTGGTGTGCTCGTGAGTGCTGCTCAGCAGTATTTACTGGATCACCAACCTGTTTACTTTCATGTAAGCAGAGTGCCACGATGCCAACATGGTAAAAAACGACCATATAGACTTTATTAAATCCCCCTGCTATTTTTTATTATATTACTAAGTTAGATGCTTAGACATATTTTGAACTGGAATAAGTATAATTGGCAGACAAGATTAGATGCCTAAAATTATCCACAATTAAATAATGTTGAAAACATTAAAGTTTATTTAAACTAGAAAAAGCTTAATCACTGAGCATGTGACTAATATTGATCATGCAATTAACATGTCACTCACAACTGTATTATATAGGCATGTTTGTCATTGCTTTAATTCAGTTTGAATAAGTCTCATCTTAGAGATGGACACACTAATTGATAGATTCACGTTTTATGGTCTCAAATGGTTGTTATTCTTATTTTAGTTATTTTTACTGCTGGACTAATTCTGAGAAGTGTTCAGTTTTACATTTACAGATAAAAAAGTTAAAACTTTCTACGGCTTTGTTAGTTAAGTTAGTTAAAGCTACCAAGACTGTCTTGGAAGTATACTCATGGGTTCATAGATTTGTTCACATATATCAGTTTAGTACTGGGGTCACTATATTAGGAATTTGTTTGAAGATATATATGTGTGTGTGTGTGTGTGTGTGTGTATATATATATATATATATATATATATATATATATATATATATATATATATATATTTACTCACTTGACTGAAAATGAAATTACTAGGACCACTTCACTGAAAGCTCACTTCACTGAAAACTCATTTCTTTGAAACTCATTTCGTTGAAAGTTATAAATGGCCCTTTCCACACTGTAGTGCGATCCTGGAGTTAGTATATAAAGTAAGGGGGGGTGAGGGGGGGGCATTGCCCCCCACATATTATAAACATTTTAAACTATACACAGTAATACTTACAAGTGCAATGAATAATTGTTTCCAGAAGAGAATATATAACCAAGATATGTGGGGGGCTTCACCCCCACCCCCCCTTACTTTATATACTAACTCCAGGACTGCACTACAGTGGGGAAAAGGCCATTTATAACTTTCAACAAAGTGAATTTCAGTCAAGTGAGCTTTCAGTGAAGTGGTCCTAGTAATTTCATTTTCAATCAAGTGAGTTTTCAATCAGCCATAGTAGACCCATATATATATATATATATATATATATATATATATATATATATATATATATATATATATATATATATTTTTTTTTTTTTTTTTTTACTTGGGGGCAAACAACTTGAATTTTTTTGTTTTTTAAGCTAATTGGAGTTTCATTGTCAATGTACCAGTAATAAGCATGCAATAAAAATTCCTGGATATTTATTTAGCTATCATGATTATGGTTGCCCTAATGCTGTTTGTAGGTTTTAATGGCTAAATGCATTTAGGAAACACTAAATCCACAGCATAAATTGCAATTAAAATGGTCCCAAATGAAACCCTATGATATTTGCGTTAGTGTAGGTCTTTGAACTAAACTATTACACGAGTTTTCACAAGGGTCTGAGGAAGATGAACAGCTCTGCATCCTTTTTAAATTCAGAACTTCACAATGCTGTCTTGTCTGTCTGTCTGTCTGTCTGTGAAGTCTTACAGATTCTTGGCTGATGCTGCATCAGCAGGTCTTCTACAAGGTAATATAATAATGTGAAAAAGGAGCATGAATAATGGAGAAAGGAAAAGTTGGCCCAATTCCCAGCTATAGTAAGGCCAGAGAACTGTGCACCGTTTCTCATGGCTGTATTCATAAGGATATTTTATAACGTGACTCCATCAGAGCTCCATATATCCTTATTTTGAAGCATGAATCATGTCTGAAGTGGCAACACCCAAGAGAAGAATTTAGCTAGATGTCTGGCTCATGGGTTTATATTATGCAGTAAAATCAGTCGACCATTAAGTGCCTAGCCATTACAAGTTCATTTATTCATCCCTTCTAGTAATAAGGGCCTGTAAGGATATCCCATGGTTGAACTTGCAGATCTCAATTCATTTGTAAAGAAAGTTAAGGATGTCCTTTTTTGCCGTGGAGAGGGAACTTATTTCTTAGGTTGGGAATTCTTTAGGTGAGAAGTCCCACTAACAGGGTCCTTTAATATTATGATGAAGATTTGGATCACTGGATCAGGTAATTATACCGCTGGGTTTTTAGATATGTAATAAGTAAAGCAGGATAAGGTTTTTTTATAACCTTGAAGGACAAACAAATATCCCCATGCAGGAGTTTATAAGAGAGAGAGAAGAGGAAAAGTTTTTAGTCATTTACAGTAGCTTAGGGAAGTGATATCTGATATTTTCTGGGTTAGGAATCATTAAGGTTTTTCAAGGCAAGCTATATGCTTGGAAAGGTACATGGTGAAGATGGCATTATATTGCATTGTAGGTCTAATTTAGAAGTAGCACTTTTATGACGATGATGATGATGATAATGTTGATGAGTAGAGCAGGGCAATAACCTCTTTAAATTTGGAGGATATGCCTTTAGTAATTGTGTTAATTAGAAGGATTTCCTAGCTATAGTTGAAATGTGGTGATCAGACATGAGCATGTTGTCAGTTTATGTGCCTAAGTCTCTAATAATGGTATCAAGCTTTAGGGGGTGCATTATCAATGTACTAGGTGAAGGGTTATTTTTGTTTCTCAAAGCATACCCTAGCTCATTTTTTATGCTGAACTTTACATCATGGTCTTGACACCAGTATATGAGTACTGGTTGGAGAGATGACAGCAGCACCACAGTATGAGTATCCATTGCAGAGATCATGAGTATCATCATCATCAACCCCCTTTATTACATTTTCCACATCGGGTTGGGTGTCATATCGACTGCTGTCATCTCTATTGATTCAATGCCACTCTACAACCTTCTTCATCAATCATGCCTGACTGTCACAGATCTTCTCTCATACAATCCATCCATCTCTTTGATGGATGCCCTCATTTCCTTTTGCCTTCTAAGTGATTGTCCCAAATACCAGCTGGTATTCTGCTTTCTTGCACATGTGTTTGAACCACTGTAATCTGTTCTCTTTGACCTTCTCTGCAATTAGAGCTACTTGTGCTTCAGCTCTAATGTTCTTATTTCTTTGTCTGTCCCACAGTATGCATCCTGCCACCTGTCTCAGGCACTTAATTTCCATCACCCCTAGTTTCCTCATGTACTCTGCCTTCACTGCTCAGGTTTCTATACCATACAGTAGTAAGGGCTACACCACTGTTTTGTACACATTACATTTAAGCTTATTTGGCATTCTTCTGACCCTCTGATTCCAGTTGGACCTCCTCATTCAAATTTCCTTTCACCTCAGCAAACCCTCCCAGATATTTGGAGCTGTTAAATTGTTCTACTATTTTCCCTTGTATGTCAGTTTTCATCTTCTTCTGATTTCCTGCACTTGCTGCTACTACAACCATAATATCTGTGCTCAGTTTTATCGCAATTGCTTTCAGTTTTGCATTCTATTGCCCTATTATTTGCTGAAGATCTTGTTCAGATTCTGCCTATAATGCCACATCACCTGCATTCAACAGTCTGTTGATCTGTCCCTTCCAATCTGTTTGCAACTGCAGTTCATCACAATTATAAACAGCAGTGGGCTCAGAGCTGAAACCTGATGCACACCGATTCCCACTGGGATCTCCTCTGTGAGTCTGAACACTGTTTATACTTGTGTCATTGGATCCTTGCACATAGCCTGCAATAATTCTACCAATTTTTCTGGGGCTTTGAAGCATCACAGGACTGCCCAAATCAACTTGCTTGGGATCTTGTCATATGCTTTCTCCAAGTCTAAGAATGCCTAGTTGAATCTTTCCTCATCTCTAGCTTCTTCTCAATTATCTGTCTGAATGAAAACATCGAGTCAGTTGTAATGCATCCAGATCTCAATCCAAACTGCCCATCTCCCTTCTTACTTTCTACTACTCTGCATATTTATTTATTAATCACCCTGTCCTGGTCTTTCATGCAGTGTGACAGGAGTTTGATACCACTATACAGCCCACAGTTGTGGATGTCCCCTTTATTCTTGCACACTGGCACTGCAATGCTTATTTTCTGGTCATCCAGAATATGTCGTCCTCTGTATACTGCTATGAGAACCCTCTGGAGTCATTCCCCCCCAACTCACCCAGCATCTTGATCATATCTGAGCCTGTGGCTTTCCCTGACTTCATTTTCTTTAGTGCTGTTCTTAAGTCTTCTAGGGTGGGCTCCTCTTCTTCTTACATTGTAGGCTGAATATCAGTTGTCATCAATATGACAAACACCAAGTTTTTGGTCATCAGTAAACTTTGTTAGCCAGAGACCCTTGATGCAAAACTGGTCCTCAGAGAAGTATAAGCTGAGAATGAATGGACCTAGAGTGGAACACTGTGGTATGCCAGTGGTGACAAGCCTTTTTGCGGAAAGTGTGTCACCAACTTTCTCTATGTGAGTTTTGTCTGAAAGCCAGTTAGCAATCCAGCAGGTTACCCAGGGGTCAATATTTAGTCAGGCAAGCTTATTTATGATACAAGAATGGTACAAGGGTTAGGGATAGTGTTAGAGGTCTGAGTGCGCATTATAGAAAAATACTGGTAGGGCTACCCATGTGTTAGAGGCAGGGCCACCTTTGTGTAGGGTTACTACTATGGCCATTCTCCAAGCCACAGGCACATGCACAGTAGAGAGGCTGCAGCTAAGGAGATTGAGAGACTATGATTAGTACTGATTGGGAGACATCCTGGTGTGCTTTTAGAGTCTATGAAGCTAGTTTTTTTTTGTTTGTTTTTAAAGAGAACATTTAGAAAATATACTGAAGTAACTTTCAGGAGGCAGCAATGACAAGTTAGAAATGGGTGATAAGCAGAAGGAAAAGTGTGGTTAACTTGGAGCTAAGTTTCTTTGTGAGTGCCTTGGCAATGTCTTCCAGATCTGAAGAGATATTATGATTAGCAGTCAGCTCGGTGTAGTACTGAGAATTACTTCAGGGATTTCTAACATAAAGGAGATTATCCTTGGAGAAGGTAGAAGTGTTTAGATCATACTTGGCTTTGCAAGGTTTGATTTTATACTTGAGTTCTTTGCACATCTTTTTGTGATTGCCTGCAGAATAAGTAGGACTGAGTTTGTCTTAGAGTTAGGATTTTTTTAATTAGTTTTTTTTTTTTTTAAGTAGGAGTCCTTTAGAGGGGGCTTATTTTTAAATGTCATCACATTTTTGCTGAAAGGGTACATATGGACAGATTCCTCAATGCAGGAAGTCGTGTGGGAATAAAAGTCACTTGGTAGAAATGGCTGCTTTATCTACTGGGTCTCCTAGAGGGAAAAGCTTTTACATTTCATTAACCCTAAATACAATGGGATTAATGACTGTAGTCTTGTGTTGAGCTTTCAGCAAAAATGTGATGACCTGGTGGTCTACATTGACTATGCAAGGGGAAAGTTTAGGTGTAGAGCAGCTTGGTGCTTTATTAGGGAGTACAAGGATGGATTGGAGTCCCCAGTAGGAGAGGGCACAATCTGGTCTGGGGAACTGGTATTAATAAAGATAAGGAATGTTGTGCATATTTGTTGTTTGTGATGCATGTTCACCAGTTTATGGATAGGTAATTAAAATCACCCAGTGAAAATCATATTTGGTTCAATGATTAAAGGAGAACTGCACCAACAGGCTAAAAAATTATTATTTCATAATTTTTTGATGATTCCTACATTTTAACATCACTTTTGGACTCTACATACTCTTTTTTTATTTTTTTAAAGTAATTCCAGAGTCTGCACCCATTGATTTTTTAGTCTTCCTCTAGGTATTCTACATTGCAGTGTTTGGTTTTAAAATATTACATCATAGCCCCTAAGCTCCTCTCAATGCATTGACTTTACATGTGTTTTTTAAATATACCCTGCTTACTTTTAGTCAGGTGTAATTACCATTTCTTGCTTTTCAATGACTACTTAAAAGACAAACAGGGATGTTTTCAGTGCATGTTACTTCTTTTTCTTTCTAAAGTGACCAATTTTCATTCTTTTGTTATGCCTGAGTTGTAGTCCTTAAACTCATCTCACCTCCACTAAACACCTTTCCCTTTGTATCTGTCAAAGTGGCACATTAGAGCTGTTTGCTTCTATCAGTCACAGAAGCAAACAGCTCATCTCCACTAAACACCTTCCATTTGTATCTGTCAAAGTGGCAAATTGGAGCTGTTTGCTTCTGTGACTGATAGCTCACAGCAGGAGACAAAGTTCATGTGCTGAGAATACTGGATAGCTAGAATACTGTTGTTGTTCTTAGTAAGTGGTAGTATAGGCTTATTTATTTATTTATTAAACATTTGTTTACCGGAAAAGTCTGACTTGGAACAAAGCCAATTATCAGCGGACGCCCGGGGAGTAATGCTCCAGATGCATGTATTTGTAACGTGGCAGGAAACTGGAGTACCCAGAGGAAACCCACACAAATGCAAGGAGGATATGCAGATGCCACACAGAAGGCACTCCCAGCCAATAATCAAACTGGCAAACCTCTTGTTGTTAGGTGACAATGCTACTGCTGTACCACTACATCATCCAAACCTAGTAAAGTTTGTAGTTGAATTGTGTAGCTATACTGTCTATACTGCTTGTAGTGGTTGAGGTAGGTGCTGAATTTCACTATAGTAAGTTTTTTTTGTCATGTTTGATCTGGGTTTTGGCTTTGTTTCTAAGTTGCCACTAGTATTCTTGGCTGACTTGAGTTTTATTGGTATACCATTTTGCCCAGGTTGTTTGCTATCTTTTGTTAGCCAAGGTGCATAATTTGATTTTACTCTTATGGGTCTGCATGGTGCCAGTTTATTTAAAATGTATCTAAGGGTTGTGGTCTAAGTGGGGTCCAGTTCTAGAGTTGAAGGATAGAGATGAAGGTATGAGCGTTAAAGTATTTTTTGCTATGGATTTGTCGATAGATAATATTTTTGGGTGTGTGTGAAGACATTGTATGAGTAGGTAGGTTGGGAGGGGGTCACTGATGCTGTCAGGGAGGCAAACTGAGTGATAAGCATATGATGGTTTGTTTGTTAATATCCAGCCTAGAATTAATTGTCTTTTGGTGGTTTTGTCAACTCTGGTTACAAATTGTATTACTTGAGTGACGCTGTGCAGGTTAATGAAATTAGTGGGGTTTTCTGAGTTACAAGATAGCCAGTCAGTGTTAAATCATCCATTATGATGGCTCCTTGAGGAGATGTTAAGGATGTCCAGTAGAGAAATTCCTCTGTTATAGAGAGGTTATTGACAGGAGGAATATAAGTTCCTATAAAGATTAGATATTTATTGGAGTTTATTTGGAGTTTGCTAAATAATATCTCAACGCTGTTGAATTCTAGGACTGTTGGTACTAGAAGTTCTAATCCGAGATTGTTTTTATAAATAATGGCTATTCCACTTCTATGTTTGTTTGTTTTTTTCTGTCACTTCTGTGTATGCTATAACCTGGGGATAGAATTTCATTGTTTTTTTATATTTGGTTTTACACAGGTTTCTGTTAGTACTGTGATACTGGGAGAGTAGTATGAGAGAGTTGCATGGAATTCATGTATTTTATTAGCTATGCTCTTGAGATTTATGTTAAGGAATAACAGGTTAGATCCTTTAGGGGAAGGATTTATTACATTGTGGTGCTGAAATGTAGGGGGTAATGGGGTTTATGGTGATCAGTTCTGGGGACAGGATTTGGGTGAATGTCACCAGTAAGTTTGAGATGTGATAGGTAGGTATAAGACTGAGTTTGAGAGTTTTATTATTAGTTTTTCATACTTGAGAAAAATTTGGGATGTGAAATATTGATGTGCATATGTGCATATTTGTATGTAAAATATTCTATATAGGTAGTGTAGAGGTATGGCACTATCTCAAAGTTTATGGATATTATGTTGTGTGGGTGAGGGAATGAAATGGTTGATGAGGAGAAAGTGGTGGCTAGCTGACTGTGATAAGATGTTAGGTGAGTGGCTAGAGTGAGGAGTATGAGGGGAATTATGTGGGTTGAGGTGTCTATTTATGAATAAGTGTTGTGGGGTAAGGTAACTGGTAGCAGGCTAATTAGTTATGGGGAGGAGGAAGGTGGAGTTAGTTATGTGGTATGTGAGTGAGCAGATATTAGGTGGGATTAATGTGGGTGGGAATTATGTGGCAGTGGTTTTGATTGGATATAGGTAGTTTGTAGGTGTGGAAATTTTGAGATAAATGTACATGCACTGGGGGTGTGTGGGAATTGGGGGTAGGGTAGGGGAGTGGAGTTAGCCCAAATGAAGCATGGGTGAATGAAGCAGGCTGGACCAGGTTGCTGTTGCATCTCAGTGATGTGCAAGGCAGCTGATTATAGGTAAGCAAAATAGTGCAGCTAAACAGCTAAATGTAAAGCATACATCAATAAATTTTGGGCAATAGCTGAACCACAAGTATCCACTGTTTTAATGAAGCATCTAAGCCTCTTAGGCAAGACAGGTGTGGAGCTTGAGGATGGTTGGTGGAAAAAGGCTTTTAATATCAATAAATTATGGGCAATAGCTGAACTGCAAGGATCCACTGTTTTAATGAGGCCTCTATGCCTCTTAGGCAAGACAGGTGTGAACCTTAAAGTTGGTTGAAGGAAACAGGGTGTTTAACCTAAAACAATGTAAACTTCCATTAAAAGAAAAAAATAAACCTTAACCAACACTTGCATATTACCGCAGACCTGTATGGGGAATCCAAGGTAAGCAGAAACTATAATACAGTATAATAAATTTCTGTAGAGCACAGTAAACTATAAAATCACAAGAGACAGGCTCAGGGGCCGCACTGTAACACAGTGTAGTATATCACTATAGAGCAGAGCATAATATACTACAATATTGCAACAGACAAGCTCGGGGGCACACTGTAACACGGTGTAGCTTATCACCATAGAGCAGAACACAGGATACTACATCATAGCAGCCAAGGTCAGGGGCCACAATATAACACAGCATAGTATACATCTGTAGAACAAAGCACAGTATACTACTCATAGCAGACAGGCTCAGGGGCCACAATATAACACAGTGTAATATATCACCATAGACCAGAGCACAGTATACTACAACATCACAGCAATCAGGCTCTGGAGCCACAGTATAACACAATGTAGTATATATAGAACATACCACAGTATACTACAGCATCACAGCAGATTGGCTCAGGGGGCCACAGTATAACACAGTGTAGTATATCTCTTTAGAACAGAGCAGAGTATATAACAACATCATAGCAGACAGGATCAGGGGCCACAATACAACACTGTAGTATAGAGCAGAGCACAGTATACTGCAAAATCACAGCAGGCAGGCAGGCTCAAGAGCTACAACTAAAGCAGACATAAAAGGTTGAGAAGTAACACTGTTAAGGCATGCTTAGCAGATACACACAACTGAGCACAATGCAGAATGTTAGTACCAGTACACTAGCTGGCTAATACCACAGCCTACAGCAGTGCTGAATAACTCAGTGTAATCCAAGATATCCAAGCACAACCTAAAATAGCTGTGTATAATGCAGTTTAATGCAGTTCATTTTACTAAAGACATGGATATACAATGCAGGGTCATATTTTTAAAGTCATTTGCTTCAAGTGTCTAAAGCTCTAGATGAACACACATGAGTTGAAGCAAACTTATGACTAACAACAATTCCTCAGGTGTGCTGGACTTATAATACTGTACTGTCTCTAACAGTCTTTCAGAGAGGATTGACAAATGCCCTTTGAGAAAATATTTTTAGAATACTTTCTTTAATTCGTACCAATTGATTAATAAAAGGTTATGGTCTGGAAAAGGAGGGTGTATGACATCACTAAATCCTATGTTTCTCTTTCCTTGTTTGTTGGACCACAGCCATAGAATCATGTATAGGTGTTTATGTTTGCTTCTGCTGGTATAGGTATACAGTCCTTGTGCATATTTATCCATAATATTGACATTCAAAGTCTGCCACCTATGTTGCCAATGCAGTATAATTTATACAGTTTGCAGGTTGTTTCACCACCAGATAGCCGATTCTATATATGTAAATTCTATAATGTGTATTTCACAGATATTCCTTTTTAACTGCTTACATTACAGAGGCATATGTTTGACACCACTATAATTTTCTTAACTCAAGCCATGTGTGTTGTAAGAATGTTTGCTTTTATCAAATGACATTTGATAATTCTTCCTGTGTTGTACATTCTTCCATTTGCTGCCATTTGGTCATCTTTTGGTTGCATAATTTTTAATATTATTTTTATTCACCTCACTTTGTTTAGCCACAAAGCCACCACCTTTTTCAGACCACATTTTGATTTTTTTTCACTGCATTGTATACTCCTTTTCCTCTTTTCATCTGAGTCTTCAGAATTACTATCTTGGTTAGAAATTTCCCCGGAACAAACTTGACATAGTTATTATGTATGCCTTTCTTTTTGGAGTCATTTAATTGGACATGTATCTCAGGAGTAGTCTTATTTGGTCAAGCATCTTGTGAACTATTTTATTGTGTTATGCATCTCAGGAGTCATCTTACTGGGCCATGCATCTCAGGAGTAATCTTACTCGGTCATACATCTTGGGAGTCATCTTACTGGACCAAGCTCTGATGTCTGTCCTCTGGAACAGTAATCAAGAAGCCTCAGTCCTCACCACTGACATCATTTGAAAACATTCACTTGGAATAAATGGATATACACACAGTATTTTCTAATGCAGCTCTCTGCACCAAGCACAATTTCCCTTAACAGCACTCAGGGAGCACATTTCAGACCTGGGGCTAGACATCCTCTCCAGGCCCCAAATAAGTCTCCACCGTTCTCTCTCTCTGCAGAAACCAGTACTCTGTGTCTTGTTCCAAGTAGCTAATGCACAAACATACACTTTGAGATTTATTTATACACACACACACACACGCGCACACAAACACACACACACACAGACACACACACACAGACACACACACACACACACACACACACACACACACACACACACACACACACACACACACACACACACACACACACACACACACACCTTAGAAAGGCTGACATAGACTTAACAGCTATGCTCCCTCTGCCCAGACTATAAGGTAGACTCACTGCCACCAGCCAGCTACTTTAAGGCTCTTACCAGGGTACCCAATTACTGTTAGTAAAATTAATACTTAATCAAATGGTGAAGTTAACCAAGCAGCAAGACTTTCAGGAGTATGAAGCACACAGTGCCACCAAATAAATGCAGTTACTCTCCAATGTTAAATTATTTTGTAAAAGACCAGCCACAATGAAAGGTTTAGATATATTAAATAATAAATAATAAAATAGAAAACATGTAAATACTGAATATCTATTTACAATAAACACTAGAGTTTCAATTCATATGAAATATAAAAAGTAACACAGATGGGAAGACTCAGACAGATAGAGAAAAACAATCCTTTTAGCTAATCTCACTATTTTTCTAACTGACTGAAGAGTTACAATTCCCTGGTTACTTACTAAAGCAAGGCAAAATTAAGTGGGTGAGTGGTCTTTGTTGTCAGGTTCCCAAGAACAGAGTGTTGAGTGTCACTATCACATCTCTCACTAATATCTAAAATAATTTTAGTGCTGGCTATAGAATGACATCATGTCTGGTCAACTGACTCTGTGGTTACTTCCCACACTACCCCCTGACTAGAAGCTGAACCAGAATATAGCACAAATGTGTCACAATACACACCTAGAGCTTTAATAAGGCATCTGGAGACTGTTAAACAAGTATAATACTTTCATCCTTCTTCTAGAGACAAACCAGACATTTTCTGGCACCACAGGGTAGGAATTAGCTTACCTCTAAGGACAATAAGAGCAGAATCCCAGGCCATACATTGTGCCTCTGGCTGCATTCAGGCCCGTGAAATAAAATCTTTATGGCATAAACCAAGTCATTTAATTTCAGACTATTGTTTTAATGTTAAACTGGGCTGAGCTTTACCCCTTCCCTTCCAGCATCCTCTGTTAACATATATACATTTCCTCAGTTACAACAGTACAGTCTGATATAAATGTATATTTCTTTTCTGTCCAGCAGGACCCACTGTTGATACATTTTTAACACAAGCAGCTTTACAAATACATTCAAAGCAGTTTGATATACAAATGACATAAAATTCTTTATAAAACTCCAGCTAGCTATGCTGGCATATGTTACACATGCAGTGCCCTACTCTCTCTGGCATAGTTGGCACTACCTCACATCATCAAAGCTGTGTATAATACAGTTTAATGCAGTTCATTTTATTAAAGACATGGATATACAATGCAGAATCATATTTTTAAAGTAATTTGCTTCAAGTGTCTAAAGCTCTGGATGAATACAAATGAGTTAAAGCAAACTGATGACTAATGGCAATTCCTCAGGTGTGCTGGACTTATAATACTGTACTGTCTCTAATGGTCTTTTAGAGAGGAGTGATAAATGCATTTTGAGGAAATATTTTTAGAATATTTTCCTTAGTAATTACCAATGGATTAATAAAAAGCTATGGTCCAGAAAAGGAAGGTGTGCAATATCACTAAATCCTATATTTTCTCTTTTGTTGTTTGTTCAACCACAAACATAAAATCATGTACAGGTGCTTATTTTCGCTTCACCTGGTATAGACATACAGTTCTTGTTCATGTTCATCCATCATATTGACATTCGAAGTCTGCCACCTATGTCCTCAGTGTAGTATAATTTATACAGTTTGCAGATTGCGCCACCAACAGATAGCTGATTCTATATATGTAAATTCTATAGTGTATAATTCCCAAATATTCCTTTTTCACTGCTTGTATTACAGAGACATATGTTGGACACCACTTTAATCTTCTTAACTCAAGCCATGTTTGCTTTTCCCACATGACATTCAATGAATCTTCTTGTGTTGTACATTCTTCCTTTTGCTGCCATTTGGTCATCTTTTGGCAGCATTTTCTGTAATATTATTTGTATACCCTCATTTTGTTTAATCATAAAACCACCACCTTTTGCAGACCAAACTTGTTGGTCTTTCACTGCCTTGTATAATCCTTTTCCTCTTCTCATCTGAGTCCTGAGAATTACTGTCTTGGCTAGAAATTTCCCTGGAATAAACTTGGCATAGTTATTATGCATGCTTTTCTTTTTGGTAAAATACAATTATACACGAATGGCCCCTAAGCTCATCTTGTAAATACCATGGTGTGCTACACTTCCAGTTTGCTCAACTGTCCTGCTCTTGTTATTGCTCTTATGGCTTTGAGATCCCTCAGAAGTTATCTTATTGGATCATGGAAATTTTGTGTAAGGTTGTGATATTAAAATCATTTTTACTACAATTGTTTCCCTGGATTTTGGATCTTTTGCTTAGTAGATACTACTAGTGTTCTATTTGGATCTAGTACAGTCGTATGTTGTCAGCTACTTGCCCAGGATGGCTTTGTTTTATGGTAGTTCTATATTAGTATTGTTTTATGTTGTGGAGTGTATGAGGAGTTTTTAATAGAATTATGATTTTCTTATTATAAGAATCCTCAGTTATCCATTTTAGAGTAGCACTTTTAATGAGCTCCATGGGACTATGTCCTCAAAACTATGTTAACAAATAACTAAACAAAGGCATGTATGCATATTTAAAATAATATAATCATACCCAAAGTTAGTTCTCATAATACACTGATTTTCATTTTATGTGTTATATAAAAATGTTCTTTTCTAGGTGAGCGCTAGCGTTACTATGATTCCTATGTATCAATGATAACAGGCTATTTTTCACCCACCTCTATCAGTATGCATTCATCAACATCGCCCATGTAAAATATATTGACTGTAGGAATGGTACAGCATTATCAAATAAATTCTGTTTTTTCACTCCACTTTGCCACTGTTGCCTGCTGATCTTCAGTCTCCTCTCTCCGGCAGTTGACTCATCCATTTTCCTATCATCTCAGGAGAGGGTTGCCCAGGAGGAGTCATCATTAAGGGGGATATCAGGTAGAGCTTGGCACTTTTTTCGTGGGACAACTCATGGACGGAGCAAGCAGTGTGTATCAACTTTGTAGGAGAAAGATATTCATGTCCTAAATCAGGCTTCATGGTACAAAGGAATGTAACTCTTACTGCATCTCAGGTAACTGGGATTTGATGGGGTTTGGTTAGAGGCCCTAGCTCTGTTGGAGCAAGACAGAGAGGGAGAGGAATGAGTAAGCATTGTCTGCTTACCTCTCTGGGGTGGTGCAATCTCCACAGTAGAGTACAGACAGACAGATACTACATGCTCTGTGGGAGGGGGACAGGACTGGTTGTAAAATACACCCTTGTAAAAGTGAGGGAATGTCTTCCATGGATAGCCCATTGCATGCCTCTCACAGGTACCTGTTTGAGTGTGCACAGTTAGGGCTGGAAAGAAAAAAATTAACTGTTTCTGATGGCTGTCCAAATGACATCTCCTCCTTGTCAGCCCTCATCTTGGTGATCGGAACAGATAAGCCATTGACTGGGTTGATGATTGACAAATAGGTTCATAGGTTCATAGGTTCATACTAGGCTATCTGCCCGAGGGCATTTACAAGCCTAGCCCATAGTTTTGTGGCTTAAGCCACCCCTTTAGTATGGGGAACTATACCCATTATTTTGCTGTGCCTCTGTTGAGCAGTGACACTGAGGTAATCCCTGGGGTATATCTGCGATCTCCCATCCATTGGTCAAGATTTCTCTTGAACAAGGCCAGCGAGGTGCTCTGCCTCACATATACCGGGATTTTATTCCACAGCATAGGGAGTCTTTGGGTGATGAATCTATCCCTCCAGCACGTCCTATTAATAGCCGTGTCGAGGTTTAAGTCTCCGCCCTTGTGGCTCTGACGGATCTAGATTTTTGAGGTGAAGCATATTCATCAAATCTGGGTTTGACATGGCCTTGTATGTTAGGCAAAGGTCACCTCTGAGCAAGCGGTGTTTACTGAATAGAGCTGGAGTTCTTTCAGTCGGGCAGCATAGGACAGATGTTTGAGACCCTTTATCCTTTTGGTGAGGAACTTTGTGGCCTCTCCAGCTGCTGCAAGTGTCGGGTCAGATACATTCGAATGGGGCATTGTATTCAATCATTGGTCTGATGAGTGATGAGTATAGGGAGACTATGACCTCCCTTGATCTAGATGAGAATCCCTTCAT
>NC_056744.1:1099969433-1100029433 GCF_019279795.1 Protopterus annectens
TAGCAAAACGGAGCCGTAACAGCTCAAAATAAAGGATGCAGCCAGTTGAGGAAGCATGCCAATGGCCAAATATACGGCCATTGGCAATTCTTCCCGTTGCAAAATAAAAAAAATATATATTTTTTTTACCTCGATCTCCGAAGTTTAAGCATCGCGCAAAAGTGCTGCGCTCTAAAAAACATGAAAAAAAAAAATAAAAGCCACAAATAGGGATATTAGTCTAAATATTCAACTGCCATGCAAGTGAATGGCAGGCTGAAGACAACATGACTACTGAGTAGAGGTTGCTAAGGGGGGAAGCTCAGTCTAAGAGATGTAATCAAGCATTAGTAGGCAATCCTATGCAAATGAGGTTAAGGATAGTGAATCCCAATTTCACATGGCATATGAGCAAAGTCCGTGGAGTGTAAGAGTAGGATAAGGGGAGTATCAGAGTAGAAGATAGGTGACATAATGAGGGGGGTATGTATGAAAGAATGTAAGCTCATTGGAGCAGAGTGGCATGTGTTTGCTGTCAGTTACTTATCACTGGAAGAGGCGTGTCAACAGGTATCCTAGCTAAAGTCAAGAAATTGAAGGTGCATACCGTAGATAACACTAAAGTTTCTTGTAGAAGTGCCTGCAACGTGTTTGCGTGTGGGTGCGTGCCTGTAAAACCGAGTGAGACTGTGTGCGGGCGTGTGCACCTGTGTGCATGCGTTTAAGCCGGAGTAAGCATGTGTAAGGTTGTTGAAACCTGTGTAAGCGCATTTGCGCCTGTGTGCACACGTTCAAGCAGGAGTCAGCAAGTGTTAGGCCGTGTAAGCATGTGTGCACGCATGTGAGCTGGTGTGCGCATGTTTGCACTTGTTTGCGCGGTGCTGCCCCCTGTGGAAACAGAAAGGGAAAAGGAAGCACAACAAATTGTAGAAAGTTAACCAAGGAGAACTAGCAGAGCTAGCAGGTGAAAACAATCAGAATCAGACAATTACACAGGCAGTACACTAGCCCAGCCCAGCACTTAAAACTCTGCAAACAACTTTCCACTATGTTTTTTCTCAGAGACACTGCAACACTGCAGTAAACTAAGAGAAGTGAAAACTTAAAAAGCTTTACTGAGACAAAGAAATGTTAGGGGCTGCCATTGCTGTTATAAGGCGACATATGCAACATGCTGAGGGTGGTGACAATGTGAATCCTGCTGAGCAACCCACAGTGAGGAGACAGAGAAGAGTGTATAGGCCCAGGGTAACCTACCAGGGGCTACATGAGCTGGAGATAGTGGAGCGCTATAGAGTGGACAGAGACCTCATGCAGCAAATTGTTGAGCTGTGCAGGCCACGCCTCACACACAGAACCAACAGAGGGGAACCCATCCCAGTGGAAACCAAGGTATGTGTTGGCCTAAGAATACTAGCAACAGGTACCTTCCAGAGACCAACTGGTGATATGATGGGGATTTTACAGGCATCAGCATCCAGGGTACTGCACCAGTTCCTGAATGCCATGTCAGCACATGTCGGTGATCATGTATATTTCCCCAATTCCCGTGAGGTATTGGCCAGCAATATGCATGTTTTCCAGCAAATAGCGGAATACCCTGAGGTATTGGGTGCAATAGACTGCACGCATATATGCATCAAAGCACCAGTTGGTAAGCAGGTTAGGGCCTACTTTAACCGCAAGGGTTTCCCCTCCATCAACTGCCAGGTCGTGTGTGATGCCCAGGGCATAATAATGAATGTGTATGCTGGTTGCCCTGGAAGCTACCATGATTCCCATATCTGGCATCTGACACAGCTATACCAGACATTTGCCAATGGGGACATCCCTCATGGTCACCTAGTGGGGGATGCTGGATATGCACTAGAGCCTTGGCTGATGACACCCATCAGAAATGCACACACACTTGAACAGGAACGCCATAATGAGGCACACGCACAAACACGAAATGTAATTGAACGTGTGTTTGGGCTGCTCAAGTCATGGTTCCGGTGCCTGGACACATCTGGTGGAGCCTTGCAGTACTCACCAACTACATGTACCCAAATAGTCATGGTATGTGCTATGCTACATAATAAGATCCTGTGAAAACAGCTGCAGCAGGAGCAGCATAGGGCCGGGCCAAACAGCCCCCCACCATTGCCAAGGCCATCACAGGCAGAGCATGACTCAGAGGAGGAACAACCTGAGCCTGCCCCAGTAGGCAGAAGGAGGCATGTCCAGTATGCTTTAGCCTTGGCAAAGAGGCAACGCATAGCATATACACTGGCTCAGTAGGAACCCTGGAAATTATACCTCTCTCTAACTCGCACATATAGTAAAAGGGATGCCTAACTTGACACTACCTGTTTTCAAACATGTATAGGGAGTGTACTATCTGCATCTGACATAGGCAGCCCTGCAGCACCATCTGAGACATGATTGCCATGTTTTTAGCAATATAAAGCAGTGCTAAACAACTTTTCCCACTATTTAGTATATGTAAACAAAATTGCACACACTAAGTAGCACAACTTTGGGCAATGTTGAGCAATATTGGGCAACGTTCAGCAGTGTTGGTTAATGTTGAGCAATGTTGGGCAAGATTGGTCAAAGTTGGGCATAGTTGAGGCAAAGCAGGTAAACATGGCCATATTTGCTTTACTGCTCCTTAAGCAGTCTGGTCTGCCCAGTATGAAAATATAAAGCAATGACAGTCCTCGAACCCAGGATACTGTGCGCTATAGTCACAGTACTGAACCACTAAACCATGACAGTATTTCATTGGTCAGCCTGTATGAAGAAATGTTGATAAGTGTATGCAAAGTGTCTCATGGAAACCCTGCAGGCACAGCATAATCCCTGTAGAGTTATGACACAAAGGTGAGCCCTGCAGTAAAAATACAACTTGATTTACAACACACATATAGTATAAATGTTAATATTGGGAGTGTTCGCACGTCAACAAATGTAGTGGACTTCACACAGCAACATACTGAAAGGCCAAACTCAGCATACTCACACACTTAGGCCATGTCTGAGTACAGCAGTGGGACACACATATCTGGCAGTTGCATGTGTTAACACAGGAACCTCTCACAATTCACCAATCCTGACTTGTGCACACAGTGATATGACAACAGACAAATATATAATATATTGGAACCCTGTCATAATCAAATATGTACTACAGATACTTAGGTTGTTCATAGAAAGTGGAAAAGCAAAGAAGATAAAAAACTCGAAATCAGTATCATCAATAAACAATGCGCACTCCAAACACTATCCAATCCAGGTTATGGAAAGACTATCTGCGAAGGAGTCCATACAGAACCATGACGCTTCCTTCAGCTATGTCATAAATAGCAATGTACACTCATATATGTCCTGAGTCAGGGCCAACTGTAAATGACTGACAATGCCAACATCCTGTCAGACAGGCCCATACATACATACCCACCTCCCACTGACAAAAGGCCCTATCATCATACCTGGAGATATCACATGTAGAATGGGTAAACAGCTCTTTCCAAAGCTGAAAACATGGCATCAATCGGATTGCATTGTGTCCCTATATGTGTCATAAGTGAACTGCAGAACAAACAGACCCTGCACCTGAAGAGTCTTTTGAGCCTCACCCTCTCTACAGGATATGAAACTGATGAATGGGTTACAGCAACATATGGCACACTACACAAGTGTTGGTGCACAACAGACCATGGGAACTATAGTCTTATAAGCCTATGAAGTCTGATCTGCAAGGCCATGAAGTCCATCATGATTGAAGTCATAAACAGAGCTATTGGAAGCCTATAAACACACAACCCTGCCAACTTTGGTTTGGTCATGGGCAGATCATGGTTCCCAAACCTGCTAGACTGTTTGCAAGGCAGCCACCCAGGACATACATCAATGAAATGAGCTACACAAGTCCCACATACACTTTGAATAGCCCTTTTCCAACATCCCAGACACATGTCGTATCCACAAAATAAACAACCTGTGCATAAATATGTATTGTCATCTGATGGATTGGCAACTGGGCCACAGATAGATCACACAAGGTAAGAATTGTGGAGTCCTGTTCAAACTGGTAACACCTGCTGTCCCCCATGGCTCAGTCCTGGGATTGCATAAAACTAAGTGCACACACATTACCATGTCTAGTCTGATGATGTCAGCATCCTACAAATATAGCAGGAGAAATGAAAACACCCAGTAAAGCATATAGCGTGTCGTGTTAATGTGTATTTCTCTAGTATCATAACATAGTTAGGTAGGGGTTTTAATCCTGCAATTGCTGAGTGTGTCTGTGTGTGTGTGTGTGTGTGTGTGTGTGGGGCGGTATGTGTCTGTGTGATTTCCTTTGAGAGTATTGCCCTTTTTGGAGACTAGGAAAACACCTTAAAAGTGTTATATTCTTCTCTGGCAAGTCTGATGATGTCAGCATCCTACAAATATAGCAATGGAAATAAAACCCCCCAGTAAAGCATATAGCGCGTCGTGTTAATGTGTATCTCTCCAGTATCATAACATAGTTAGGTAGGGGTTTGAATCCTGCAATTGCTGAGGGTGTGTGTGGGGGAGTATGTTTCTGTGAGATGTCCTTTGAGAGTATTGCCCTTTTTGGAGACTAGGAAAACACCTTAAAAGTGTTATATTCCTCTTTGGCAAGTCTGATGATGTCAGCATCCTACAAATATAGCAGTGGAAATAAAAACTCTTAGTAAAGCATATAGCACGTTGTGTTGATGCGTATCTTTCCAGTGTCATAACATAGTTAGGTAGGGGTTTGAATCCTGCAATTGGAGAGTGTGTGTGTGACACTGTTGGTCAATGCATTGTGGGTTTAGCTTTTACTACTGTATGACATATCAGTATAACAACAGTATGTGCATTGCACACCAGGTATCTGTGTGGCAAATACATATATGTACATGTGACCTCAATTAGTTCATAGGTGTGAAGCCTGCTTTCTACATGAATACATCTGTTACCTTTGACAGATTGTGCTGCTGCTTCTCAGACCTTTGGTCACATATGTATGTTTGTGACAAGGCGAGCCACTGTAGTGATCTGTGGCCTAGGTCATCTGTGTCACACACACCCATGACAGTTTCTATAGAATAATGTGAGTGAGGGTTCATGCCTGGGGTATATGTCAGACATGTTCAAACACAACAAAGTCTGTCAATAATGGACATTCATTATAGGTGTACAACAACTTTGTGGATATGCATACAGACCCCTTATTGCTTATGTGATACACCGAGGGACTTCAGAATACCTTTGGAAATGTGAATACCAAAGGACAAATGACATAACACTTGGCTGTATGTACACATCGGTACCCTTTCTACATGTTGGGGGCTATTACCTATGTGGTACTGTCGGGATACTATGTTTAGTAAATGTGGATGACTATGCTATAGTTGGCTTATAGCTTTACAGCATGGGTTGTCTGTATGATACCCTTGTGGAGGATAAGTGTCTCATCCGGAGAATGCATTGTAGGCCACTGTATGCATTTCCAGATGTGGATGGACATATCCCTAGTGTGTTTGCTTGTACCTAAGAGGGCTATATGCCAAACATGAGTGGTCCTAGGAATGGGTGGCGGTCAATACCACTGGTTACTGGTATAGTATAGTACTGGAAAGATACAAATGCTACTGAGTTTCCTACATCTGTGTGTCAGTTGTCAAGACATCATCTAACGATTGGTTATAGTCAGGCTGTTGAGGTTGTGTATCCTACCAGAATGCAAACCAATGACAGATAGTAACAGTATCACCCACAGCATAGTGTCAAACCATGTCATACACTCATGTGTACCCAAGTTAAAACATATGTGTATTAAAATGCATACTGGCCACCAATAGAAATTATGAAGTGTTGACACTGTGTAATACAGGGCATGTCACCCTTCCCATGTGTCCACTATGCACGTACATGCAGACAGTGCACCTCCACCATGTTCACAAATGTACACCTGCAAATCTGTATTGCACACATCACACACGTACTGTTCACTCACCAACACATGCTGCCAAAACTACACACATCAGCCAAGTGGCACATGGGCGGACAATACATTTTTGGAAATAACACTGTTGTAAACAATACTACATTGATAATCATAGCTTTAATGCATCATGCCTGCTCAGATATACCTACAAGTATATCATTACACTGTACTGTTGACAACATGCTAACATTGCTACACTGCTATAAAGTCACCCTGTGCATCAGCACCATGTTAGCCTGTTCCTGCATCAATGTTACAGATGACAGGAGGTGGCACAGTTTCATCATATGCACAGGGTGTGTTGTTGGTTTGCCAGAGCCCAACAGTGACCCATCCAATCGACATGTATGTGTATGTGTGTGTGTGTGAGGGACAAAAGTACAGCATGGGTCAATGTTGATGTAATGTGTGTGTGTATGTGTTAGCCCTAGGTGTTTGGTTTATGTGTGTGTGTCTGCATGCACACAGTTCCACCATGTGGCTGCCATATACGGGAGGTTGTGGGACAGCCACAGACTGTACCTGTCAGGCTGTACAAATCACCATCTCTGGCCATGGACACAGTACCTGTGCCTGGCAGGGGTGCAACGGACAGTATCGGGTACTAAGCCAGACTGGGTACTATCATCAGAGGCAGAGGGATATCGACTGGACCCATGTCCCTGCTGGGACTGGCCAGAGCCATGTGCACGTGGTCTTCTATGAAGGTCTATTGATAGCCCAGCCCCAACATTGCTGGGGCTGGTACTGCCACTATGGGAGTGGCTGTGACTTGTGTGTCGTCCGCGACGACTGCCAGCCGATGATGTTGCTGGCATACGTCCACGTTCACGTCTCAGCCATCCTGCACTGTCCTGGCACATGGACATGACATTACGGAGGACATCTAATGTCTCCCCCGAACGTCTATCAATGACCTCGGTGTAATTACGGATGGCACCGGCAAGGTCACAGATACTGTCATTGATAGTGATGTTATGGGCCCTCTGCGCCCTTAGTCCCTGTCTGGTGTACTGTTCCATACATGCCTGTGCCTGCATTACAGCTTGGAACATACCTGAGGTTGTAAGACCTGTGGGGGCACATCTCCCAGGGGCATTACGACCAGCAGTGCTCCCACAAGAACCCTTGGACATCCACCTATGTGGTACTGTTCCAGGAATCTGGGTATGGCTGCTGTGAGGGGATGCATGTGCCATAGATACCACACTATCCTGGTCAATGCCTACTGTATGCTGTCCCTCAGCTAAGGCCATTGGTGATGAGGGATGTATTGGCAGTATGAATGTGTGCATAGATGGGGTGGAAAGCTGTGTACTGTCGATTGGCGGCCCAACGACAGACCCTGTCAAACCTGCCTGTGCCACAACACATGTATCATCATTTCCACTATTTGTGGCAGTGTCTTCAGGTTTCCTGCTGCACTCAACCAACACAATCTCAGCACCTGTGAGAGGAAGACAGGAAACACACTTTACAATCTGTACATGATGTTAGCACACATGTACACATGCGCACATGGACACATGCACACATGCACACATGAACACATGCACACATGCACATATGCACACATGAACACATGAACACATGAACACATGCACACATGCACACATGAACACATGAACACATGCACACATGAAAACATGCACACATGCACACATGAACACATGAACACATGAACACATGCACACATGCACACATGAACACATGAACACATGCACACATGTACACATGAACACATGCACACATGCACACATGAACACATGAACACATGCACACATGCACACATGCACACATGTCTGTTGTAGTGGTTGTCCAGGAGCCACCACGCTGAGGAGCAGCTCTTCCACTCTGGTGAGGGGCGGGTGTAATGCTGCACCACCACCTGTGGCAAGCTGTTGTCTGCGGACATCGGAGGCATGCTGCCGGACATGTCTAATTAAATCACTGCAGTGATGGCGTACCTGCTCATAAGTCCGGTTATGCATGCCTACGTCATTAACCCGACGGACAACATCTTGCCACAGTGCAGTGCGCTCATGCTGGTCCTGGCTGGTTCTGGAGAACAGCAGGGTGTGATGTTGTACTAGGGTGGATATAATGATTTCCTCCTCTTCAGGGGAATACACAGGGTTGCGATGGTGAGACATGTCCCTGGAAGACAATAAAACAATTATTGTGAGCAAGTCATGTGGCACACTTAACATTCTAAAGTACAGATATCAATGAAATGCCATATATAGCAACATATTGGCTGTCGGTAGATACATACTTTTAATACCACGCATCAGTGCTCAGCCCACAACTGCCTGACAGTGCCTGGCACGTTCTATATATTAAACCATGTTCTGCACAGCAACAAAGTGAAACCAGTATGTAAGACTATACAACAGCACATGGCACACTGTATGTGACACAATGCACCACCTAGCCACAGGAGGTATATATGAAGCTAATGCATACAGAAATATGTCATCCATTGAAATTATTTTAAAGTACAGTTACAGTACTACCAGTACACCACACTACTTGTTGATAGCAAACCCCTAAGTGACATATGTGCACATTCATCAATATAGGTGGCATACTGCTGAACTACACTATACATGTTGCTAGATATGCACTTATATCCTGTAACACACATACGACCAAGGCCATGTTACAGGCATACCCACACACACATCGGACATACCTACAAGACACAAAGGTATGGCAACCCAGATGAGCTTTACCTGTGTACTGTGTGTCAGCACTTACAAAACCTTATGCCTGAGGTATGTAATGTGTGAGGACTACAGGTAACAAACAAAACAGTGTTTCCAAGCAATGTGGATATACACCATACTGTGCTGTTTAGGCCTACAGCTTCAGGTAGTACTACAGTTCATACAGGATTTGTATTCACTAGTGTTAACAATCAATAAGCATACATGTACTGCTTTAGCCTACAATGGCACACTCCAGTCAACACCATGGGACTACGTCACACCGTATGCCATACTGCTTTTCCTGCCTAGCAATAGCATACATATCTTTTGTGGGGATCAGAGCTAGAACACTACATACCATGATATAAACAGTTTCCCACTAGGCTATCACACATATACACAATGTTGACACATTCCCCTACACATTCACCATCACACTCAGTCAACCTCGCATAGCAATTAATGCAACATGTACATGCGTGTGTGCATTGGGTCCTAGGTAGCTCATAGGCTATTAGCCGTAGGGCCTATAGAAGCCTAGCCATATGGTACCCTATCCTTCAACACCCATGTAATTTAAGTTCATGTGCCCCTGTCATGCAGAGCCACAGAGGTGATTCCCGGGTTGTATTTCCTATCTCACATCCATTCATCATGATTATTCATGATGACTGCTAATGAGGACCTTTCTTTGCTATTGATAGGTAGTTAGTTCCAGAGTATGGTATGTGTCTGAGATGAGAATGTACCACTCCAGCATGTTCTGCTTTTTGACGTTACAAGGTTTAGATCAGTACAGTGTGTAGCTTGTAGGGATTTTGATCTGTTTACATGGACCATGTCCAACACCTGTGGGTTTGGCATAGCTTTGTATGTTAGGCAGAGGTTGGCTCTGGGTAGGCGGTATGCGACACAGTGTAGCTGTGGTTTTGTAAGACAGTTTGCATAGGGCATCTGTTTGAGTCTGGTAATACTCTTTGTGAGGTTTGTGCCTGGCGTGTACAGTTGCTGCAGATGTCTTCTGAGGTACATACCAAAAGGGCCATTGTTCTCTATGATGGATTTTATGACTGATGAGTAGAGTGGAACACTGACCTCTTATTCCATGGATGACACACCTTTTCTGATGACATGTGGACTGTACACAGTTTACATGACTAGTGTGGCACTGTGATTATCAAAAGTGACACTACTGTCCACCTGTGTCCCATGGTCTCTTTTCACACTTTTGGTGTTGAGTAGACTACCACCTATGTTGTAGTTCATGGGTACAGGGTTTTTAACAAAAGGGATGGCAATACATTTACAACATTGAGCTTGAGCGTACATATAAACATCCATTGGTGTACATATAGATTTACCTTTCATGGTGGGAATATCAATTATGCAAAGGTTGAGAGGGATACAGTTATGTAATAATTTTGCAAAATCTTGTGCAGAATGCATTGAAGGTATTCTCAGTCCATGTATCTTTAGCAGGACTCCCTATCTGGAAGACTAAAAACTTAACAAATCATACCCACAGCGTTTAAACACCACATGTCATATACCAGCACTGTATGCTGTCTTGTTTGCCACACACTACAACCTACATGAAAATATGCACATAACAACCTTCACCAACATATATATGTCCACCCTTCACAAACAGTTGCAGTATGTCCCTTGCTCTATGCACATGTTAAGATGCTAATATATCTGACACACAAATATCTCTACATATGTGTGTGCCATACACACACAAGGTACACACTGCTGTAAGTCCGTAGACCTCACGGATGACCTGTTGGGCCTTGCTACAACATGAACAGTTGTCACATGTGTGCATAACAGTAATATTACAGGGAGTATTTATAGCTGCTAATGCTACATTACTATACTAGCCTGGTACAGCAGTTGCCAATGCTAAGCTACACATTATATGACTATCATGTGTTACTCTGTCACATCCAGGTTTATATAGCTGTTTGTACTACTCCCCCAAACAGCCATTATACACAGTACTATACAGAACATAGATGACATGATCAGATGTTTTACATTTAATGCTGAGCTACATATGTCACAGTTATGTCCCACTGCACACAGCTACACACTAATTTGTCCATGGCAGTAGTCATGCATGGCATCAGTGCATACATACCTACTGCTGCCACATATGCATGTTTCAAAGTATTTACAGTACTCTTCATAAACATCTACTACTTGCCGGTAACCACATATCTGTTACATACCTGTTTGTCACTTTCAGGTCCGTCTGTGTATGTTTTGACAATTTTTTTTGGTATTACTTAAGTAAAGATTGCATTTACTCAATTTCTTTTGGTTATTAATTAAGTTTTTTTTTTACTTAATTAATATATTTGGTTTGTAATTCAGTCATTTTTTTTACTTAATTAAACTTTTGTGTTATTAAGTAATAATTCGTTTTTACTCCTCCCCAGGTTCACTGATGCTATAACACATGCAATGCAATGATTGCATGTGGGGATAGCAAGTACAGTCTGCTTTTATAGGTATCTGCACATGTGCATGTGATGCCCTCTGCACCAATTGGTGCCCAGCATTTAGTAAATCCATACAGCCAGCTGTGTGGTAATTGCAGTACTCACTGTCATAGCAACCCAATGCTATAAGTTGCTGTGTTTTATAGGCATAGCCCTTTCAGATTTCCAGAGTGGGGCCCAAGCTTGTTTGCTGTGGACACTATTGTTTGAGTCAGAAGGTTGGTATACTTCTTATATCTGAAGCTAGAGGTGTAGACAGTGATGTACATGTTGTACTCAGACCTGACTGTTGCCACTTCCAGTACAGAGCTATCAGTGTAGAGTTTAACTCACCCCTACAAATGCTTACACAAGATATATGTGAGTATGTAGTTTATTTTCTACTTATGTAATTAACTGCCATACAAAAGTAGTTATTGAAGTATTCTTCTGGCACATGAACTGCTTGTGAACTGTTATACTGTGCATATTGATGTACTCACTTCTGCAGGGTTTGTGTTTTTTATTGTTGACATTAGCACAGGATTCTCAGGTAAACTGGACAATTCCACTACTGAGTATGCCTACCTACATCCTTGGTAGACCCTAAACACACACGTATATTTAAGATTTGGGGGGGATGCAGACATACAGAGAGCATTACGTCTTATTGTGTGAGTGTTATCTTACTGGACTTAAAGGATTGGTGTGTACCTGTTAGTTTATCAATACAGGTGGTCTGTCTGCATAGTTCCCAACTGTGAACCTATCCAGATGGTAGCCAGACGTTAGCCTGTTATTCTTTGTCTGTGCAACCTACAGGTGTTTTCAGCACTGGTACAATGGCATTGTTACAGTCAGTGCTACCAGTACATGGCTACATGCTTTGGTATTTCTGTGTTGTACTCCTACATAAGGGTATGCTTGTGGAAGTCCTCCCAAAGCTATTTGCAGAGTGTGTAACAGCAGATAAGCTGATATGCCTGTGTGTTTGTGCCTCTGTCAGGCCTATGAAACACTCAGATACATATTTGCATGGAGTCAGGGATAGGTAGTTAAAAGTGAGGTACATCTTCCAAATAATAGAGACAGTAAGTGTAGACTTGAGTGAAGCAGTGCATATGGATTAACACACCTTTTATGAAGTACAAGTGGTGTCTACTGTTATTATTATAATTATTCATTGTGTAATACCCCACCTCTCTGACTAACGTCAATACTTTTCAGAGGGATTCAGAGGGACACAGCTAAAATATGTTTCACAATCAGGGACATCCCTGAAAAGTAGTCACATTTAGGAAGTATGGCCTCTGCCCTAATCAGATATACCAGTGTTTGTCCTGCTATGATACTGTGTGGGGGTTGTAAAGTGCCTCTATAACATTATTTGCTGCTAGAATGGCTGCTTCTCTTATCGCAGTCATGTAATGCAATTCCACAACAATTGCTGGTAAAGATCCACAGAACAAGCTTTGTGTTATGGCCTTCCTATTTTTCATTTACATTCACTCGTATTGCAAGATATATTTATTTCAGCACCAGGTTATTGTATATCTGCTGTGGCTTAGTGGTATTTCATGCAGTCAAGTGTGTCCAAGGTCTGGGGTTCGGGACTGACAGAGGTGTTTTATTTTGCTGCTGAGCAGAACAAGGGCCCTGATATACAGAGTGACTAAGGCACTTTTAAGCAGTTGTAAGCGGGTTTGCGTGGGTTTGCGTGATGCTTAGCGATGCTTAGCTAAGCACACACATGTGCACACTCGCTCAAACCCACTAACTACTACTTAAAAGTGCTTACTCCCGCTAACCCCCGCGCTAATTTCTTTGAAAGAAAAGAAAATGGGGAGATAGGAAAGTGGTGAAAAAGGGGGCACAAAGGGAAAGACAGTAGGAAAACCAGATCAGGATGTGCAGGACGGGTGTAGGGAAGGTCCATAGCTGCCCATTTCTTTACCAGCAACAGCTGTGCATATGTTACATATTTGGAGTGAAATTTGAAACCTTTCACCCCTGAGAGAGGGGTGAGGACAACAAAGTATGTTGTACTGCCAATTATAATTATCAGTTTACATGTCCAGCAGACATGTGTGCGAAATGGGCAGCTATGTATGGGGTGTAATTTTTTTGTGAGAACAGATTGCCCTTTTTTTTTTTCAGGTGAGAGTGGAATGTGAGGTAGAGGAAGTAGGTATATTTGGGGAGGTAGGTTGGGGAGGTAAACAGACAAGACAAACAAGACGCATACAGGGGTGGAGTATGACACATGGGGTGGGTGAACACAATTGACGGGGACGGATGTTTGGAAATCGCAAGCCCATGAGCCCACAGATGGTAACAGTGGAACTGAGATCCCCACCCATGGGCAGTCACCACTGCACCTTCACAGCCCCGAGGGTGGCTGCGCTGGGGGCTGCGTAGGAGGGGCAGGCTCACCTGTGAGTCGCGCCACTCTCGCCTCGAGCTGGTGTAGGGGATCAGCGACTAAACGCTGGATCTTCCTACGCACCACAACCCGGACCCTTCTGAGGGTGACATGTGGCCCTTCTCTGCCCACGCTTGCAGGGGGGGATGAGCCCCATCCCCTGCAGCGCTTCCACCCGAGGGTGGCACAGGACCAATGGAAGAGGGGAGCCTGGGCTAGGCACCGGACCTGCTGGTGCCAGGTGCAATCGCCAGCTGAGGAGGGACAGGTGGATCTGCTGGGACCAGCCTTCCCATATGTTCTGTGATTAGGTGTGTTTAATTACAACATAGACAACAGCATTCCAAATTAGTTGTAACAGCATGCAGTAATATTCCCATTAACCCAACACACCAGGGTTCCAACAGTTGAACAGCAAGCATAACAAATGCATATATTGAACAACAGTGGACATTACAACAGCATGCAGGGATGATTGGTGGCAACAGGCCACCAAGATTGTGGTGTTTGAACAGGGCACATGCATCAAAGTAAATGCAGATATTTATAGAACAATAGGACATATGTCCCAACAAATGTTTTGAGATTAGACATACCCATTGAGGTGTGGAATTGCATTGTTTATGCACATACAGTAGGGTGTAAAAAGAAACCTCCATTAACATCTTATAAGTACTTTTAGTCTACACTACATTCCTATTGACTGCAGGTGTATATCCCCTACATGTATTATTACACTAGGCAACATGCATTAGGTTGTGTAATGGGTTTGGCTAGTTCATTATATACCTGACCTATATCTAACATACTAACTGTCCAAGATGCAGATGTTACTGCTACATAGTTATATATTTTATTTATATTTATATATCTACATATCTGTATGTGTTCACGTGACATTTTCCGTTAAATTTCTACAGAACCCTACCTTTCACGTAACACACTCACATTTCTGGGAACACATTGACAAGCTACTCGGGTGCCAGATTTACCTATGCATGCCAGCCATTAACCAACTGTTGAGGACTGTATATATGCTTCACAGCTACTGGCACTTCCTTCATCCACTTTATATGGGACTGCCCAACTGTGGGTTGACAGCACTTAATACAACAGTACTATTTATATAATGCAAGGGTACAACAACATTCCAAAGTAAGTGACACAGACACACTCCAAGTATTATACCTTTATTAATTACATTACACACTTTTCTACAGGCTCTCTCCTTTATTTGATATTACAGTGCATACGGAAGACTTATTCAAGACATATTATACCTTTATTAATACATTACAACACTCTTTTTTAGGCTCGCTCACTTATTTTATATGACAGTACATGCAGAGATATTATTATGGACTTATTTTACCTTTATTAATGGGTTACTACACTCTTTTTCTGGCTCTCTGACGTATTTTATATAACAATACATGCAGAGAAATTATTCAAGACATTTTATGGCTGTATTATTGGGCTACAACACTTTTTTCAGGCTCTCTCACCTATTTTATATCACAATACATGCAGAATAATTACTAACCTGCCTGGTGGCACAACCTTAGCAGCCTATCTGCATAGGCTTGCTGATTTGCAGCACGGATACCTGCAGCTGTGAAGTAAATGAAGGGATATTGAGACATACCTATCCATTATATAGACTGTATTAGCATGTCTTACATACTGCATTCCATGGCTACCTACTCAGTAGTGGGGTATCTTGCATGTGACGGGCCTCCTGTATCCATTGGTTCAGTAGGTCCTGCTTCCATCTCTTCAGGTCTGTATGGTGGTGACATACCTGCTCACCAGTACGAGGGACGCCTGTGGCACTGGTGAGATCATGAGCTAACTGGTTCCAAGCCTCTGCTTTGTACTCTGTTCCTTGGAACTGGCCCTGCAGGAGTCTTGACTCATGACGTTGGACAAGGAGCCAAACCATGTATTTTGACTCCTTGATGCCCCAGCGTTGCGCTCGAAAGTGAGTACCCTCTCCAGCACCAGACATTCTAACTGCAGATGGGAGCTACAATCAGTTATGGCGAGTATTCCCGCCTATGGAGCTTAAATATGCCACATTTCCTGCACTTTTTTGTGATTGGCTGTTTTTGAAAATTCTCGGCTGACTGCAGACCTGCTTAGCAATGGTTAATCTATCATTTATAAGTATATGTATGTTAACAGTGGATGCTTATTCTAAGCTGTCATGGCTTAGTGGCTCAGTACTTTGATTATGGTGCACAGTGTCCTGGGTTCAAACCTTGTCATTGCTTTTTATTTTACTACTGTCCAGACAGGCTAGGGGGTGTGGCTGTGTATAGGCAACTTTGCTCTATGTTGCTCCATGTTGCTCCACGTTGCCCTACGGTGTGCTGGTTAGCGCAGTGTGCAGCTCCGCTCAAACCTATTGTGCTGGGTAAAGTGCTGGTTAACTACGGGCAACTATATTGTGCTGGGTAAAGTGCTGCTTAACTATGGGCAACTATATTGTGCTGGGTAAAGCGCTGCTTAGCTATGGGCAACTATATTGCTCTGGGTAAAGCGCTGCTTAGCTACGGGCATTTATATGTCAAGATCCTTCTTACATTTCTATATATACATTTTGTTCACTGATACATAGGCCATTTCAATGCTTTTTAGCAAAATATTATTCATATATGTCAGGAATTATTTCATATACTAATTTAAAACATAAAATAGAAAGGAGAGTGGTGGGACTCGAACCGTGAATGCCTCCTCTTTGTGCGAAGGCTCTACCAGTACGCTATTGCTATTTGGATTAATTTGCATAAACATTTCTTATTATGCTCTTTAATGTCGACATTGCTAACTGCAGCTAAGCAATGGGCACACCCGCGCAAACACGCGCAAATACGGGCAGCTATATCGGGAATTATAAGAAAAAAAATAAAAGTTTTACGTTTTATAACTGTACTGGGGGTTTACAATGTGAGGGAGTGTAGTGTTGGGTATGTAGACATTTGAGCGGACTCACTCATGTGTGTTGACATTTCACAATTCAGACACTTGCAGGGGCGTGGACCTTTGGACTGCTCGGCAGTCAGACACGCCCCCTGCCTTCCTGCACGGTCCGTGTTAGACTTGGAGTGGAGTCAGCATGCCCTCATGAATATGCATGGCATGCTGACGTCATACCATTCAACTGCAGTTTCTGAGTAAGACTTATTTAGTCTTACACGGAGGATTCATGAATCCTGGGGATTATATAAAAACATTGGTTAAGAATCGCTAAGTTATATGGCAATCATTTAATATTTACAAAATTTATAGACAGTTTGTAGGTGAAGAAGAGAGTACAGGCAGGATGGAGTGGGTGGAGAAGAGTGTCAGAAGTGATTTGTGACAGACAAGTACCTGTAAGAGTGAAAGGGAAGGTCTACAAGAGGGTAGTGAGACCAGCTATGTTATATGGGTTGGAGACAGTGGCATTGACAAAAAGGCAGGAGTTTGAACTGGATGTGGCAGAGTTAAAGATGTTAAGATTTGCACTGGGTGTGACGCGGGTGGACAGGATTTGGAATAAGTATATTAAAGGGTCAGCCCAGGTTGGAAGGTTTGGAGACAAAGCCAGAGAGGCAAGATTACGCTGGTTTGGACATGTGCTGAGGAGGGATGCTGAGTATATTGTGAAAAAGATGCTAAGGATGAAGCTACCAAGTAACAGGAAAAAAGGAAGGCCTAAGATAAGGTTTATGGATGTGATGAGAGAGGACATGCAGGTGGTTGGTGTGACAGAGCAAGATGCAGAGGACAGGAAGAAATGGAAACAGGTGATCCACTGTGGCGACCCCTAACGGGAACAGCCGAAAGAAGATGATGATGATAGATGGTTTGTAGAGAAATTAAAGTAAGTTAGTCCAATACAAACAGGAATTGCAATATGAAGTGAGGGAAAAACAGACTTATGGTATATTTAGAGAGAAAGTCCAGGAAGAGAATTAGATAGAAATAAGGAAGTAAGTGAAGAAGGGAAAGAAAAGAGGTATAAGGAATGAAAGGGTATTTGTTCACATTTATTCTGGTTTTGATCAAGAACAGAGACAGATTTTAGCTAAGAAGTCTTTCACAGTGGTTTTGAAAGATGGGGGGGGGGGTATTGACCTGTTGAATACAGGTAAGGAGTTCCAGGCCTTAGCAATCTTGTATGAGTACAGAAAATGTCCAGCAGATTTGATAGGTTTGCAGACAGACAGGAGTTTTTGGCCACTGGATCACAATGACTGACAAGAAACATAGTTGTGAAGAATGTTTTTTAGTGTGGGACAGGCAGATGGATCCTCGATAATTTTATCGGTAATAAGAAGCTGTTTATATGTTAGCTTATGAGGCAGTTCTAATCAGTTTAGTCTCTTTAGTGCTACACAGTGGTGGGTTCTGAAAGAGGTATTTTCTGCAAATTGTGCTACTTTGTTACAGCATTGTTTCAAGTTTTAATTTTTGTGAAGCCTGGAGGTTAGTAAGGATGGGAGCACCATAAAAAAGATTGAGGAGGAGGCAAGTAGTAGCAAGTCTAGTTTTAGTTGCGTCAGTGAGAAAGTTTTTGGCTCTGTAAAGCATCCCTAGTTTTTCATGAGTTTTTCTTATACAATTTTGTATATGCAGGTTGAATATAAGCTTATCATCCACTATCATCCCTAATAATTTGCTATGAAAAGTGACTTCAATGGTTGTATTATCAAGATGAAAACTTTAAATTTTGTTTTTTCATACGAGAAGAATTTGGGGAAAAAAGTAGTAGTTTGGTCTTTTATGGGTTGCATACCTCTCAACAAGTGCAATAAATCTGGACAAAGCTATAAATAATGGGGGGACAAAGGCCCAAAAATAGGGACAATTTTTAAATATTGCTCTGACAAATGTAGAAAGTTGATAGAATAACAAGTTTTGCCTTAGGATGAATTTTCTGAAGGGTATGAAGTCTGAAACTCAAATGTATGTCATTATTTTCTGACTTCAATCCTCAAACATTTGGCAATGATTTGCCAGTAATCCATAATTTTGTGATGAACAGACCAAAAATATGAGGCAAAAATCTAGACATTCTGTGAAAATCTGGACAGTGGAGAGATATGATGGGTTGAGCATGAGTTGTAAGTTACAAACCCATGTTTCAGTGACTGTTAAAGCTTCCTGAGTAATTTTTTGGAGGTGTACCATGTTGTCAGATGTTTAAATGAGAGAGGAATCATCTGTGTACTGTATTAGGATGGCCTGTTGGGTGGATGTACAGAGGGTCTTGGTGAAACTGTTAAAGAGGAGGGGACCAAGGTTAGAGCCTTGTTTTACACTGGTGGTGATTGGGAGATAAGGAGAGAGCATGGAGTGCCATGTTACGGACTGATACCTATTGGACAGGTAGCTTTTGAACCGCAGAAGAGTGGGATGAGAGACCTGGTGAGGACATCTGAAGTAGAAGTTTGCTGTGACAAACTGAGTTGAAAGCTTTAGACAGGTCTAGAAGTAAGGAAGAGACTAGTTTGCCATTATCTCCAGTTTTATTGACAATATCTATATAGGTTAGATTATAGTGATAGTACTATGGGAAGGATGGATGCCATGTTGTGTAGGGGATAGGAGTTCTTCATACGATGTGGTCCTACCTCCAAAAGTTCATGCGGTAAAATATATGGCGTTATTGTTAAAGCAAACTATATGTTTGCATACTCATATACTTATCTTCAACTGCTCAATAACTAAATGATCATTTTTAGTGCTTAGAAACAATTGCTGAAGACAGTGTGGCTTGGTCTGCTGCAAAAACACTTGTGGCACTGTTGTCTTTGTTGTTATTACTCAAGTAAATGTCTCTTGACTGTTTATGTATTGGAGTTAAGAGGGTTTGTGTCATAACGGCCACTTGCGGCACTGTTGTCTTTGTTGTTATTACTCAAGTACATGTCTCCTGACTATTTATGTATTGGAGTTAAGAGGGTTTGTTTCATAAGGGCTAAAGAAATACGTTTGCAACTTTTAACTCTCATTCAGATACATTACATACTACACCCTTACTTAATTACTGTTAGTTTAGATAGATAGATAGATAGATATATAGATAGGTAGATACAGGTATAGATATATAAGTATTTGAGACATACTACACCTGGATGTCTTAATATAAAGTCTCTTTGGGTTGAAGAGTTGGTACACCCTCATAAGAGCGAAAATAACATATCTGGTCTAAGTATTTTATGATACTTCGGCATAAACCTGTTTATTAAAGCCTTGGTCCTTACAATCTTGCTTTGGCAAATTATTATAATTTTAAAATTTAATCAGCTGTTACTAGTAATGCCAACTCATGGCTTTATTTTATAAATATCAGTATGTAAACTAAAGTTTGCTTTCACTTCCAGCATTAGCTAAAGTGACAATCTATATCTGCCTTTTTGCTAACCTGTGGAATTTAAATAAATTCTGAACATTCTTCTTAAGAAACTATTTTAACTGTCATGCAGCATTCAGCCTTTGTTCATTTTGCATCACCTAGCAATTTGCTCTAATTAAGTAGAAAAACAGTGCTGTGCAGGATATATTTATTTATTTGCTCTTTTCAAGGTATTTTATACAGACACTTCTTGGCAGAGAACACAAAAAGTTAACTCTGCCAAGTCAGCCAAAGTTGTAGCTACAGAGAGATATAATCTGGTTTGTCCAGTGTGCCTCTTACATGACATAAACCTACTACTTAAATGGTGTTCAAAGGCTGATTAACGATCAGTGACCCTAAGTAGACTGACGCCTTTTACTTCTCTTTTTTAAAAGGCATGTTAATTCACTTTTCATTATGCCTCACTGGCTGCTCTATTCTGTCCAATTCATTAATGCAACCCTTGTCATATTTCACAGTCATTCCTCCTAGACAGTGGGCTTGGGTACAGAAAAAGGAAATTAAGGTGTTATTGTGGGTTTAAGGACTTCTCATATTTCCACAGAGCTCAAACCCCTCTTTGTTTAAGACAGCTATTGTTTCAGGCTTAGATAAACGGGATTTACATGGGCAGTAAATACATTTCCCAGGATTTTGTTCTACTTTGTGGAGTGTATAAGTGAGATAAACACCAAAATGAAAACCTTTTTTGGACAGCACTAATCTGTTTGGTCTTGAATGACTGAAGATCCTGGCTATGATTAGCTTTCTGCTCAATGGAAACATATTTTTAATTTGGTTTAGGCATACCTGTACTGGCACAAGTGATTACAGTGAAAGTGATACACTTCAGATGGCATCCATTGCTCCTGCTCTAAACTTGCTGGGGGTGGGGTATAGTTTTCCACCATACACACACAGACACACAGTCACACACACACACACACACACACACACACACACACACACACACACACACACACACACACACACACACACACACACACACACACATACACACACACACACACACACACACACACACACACACACACACACACACACACACACACACACACACACACACACACACACACACACACACACACACACACACACACACAGACATTCACGCCAATAATAACACTTCCAAATAATATGTGTGTTTATATCTAAAGTTGCTTGAAAGGCAAGATACCAAGGAACATAATACAGTTTGCTGTTTTCCATAGAAATCACTGCTGGTGTGATTTCTAAGGGAGTGCCAGCAGTGATTGTTTTGGGAAAGTTCTTCTTCAAGCTGGTGCAACCATGGAATTGAAAAAAACACGTGCAGTTAACTTTGTTTTTGCCCTTTAAAATATATATGCATATATATATATATATATATATATATATATATATATGTGTGTGTGTGTGTGTGTGTGTGTGTGTGTGTGTGTGTGTGTGTGTGTGTGTGTGTGTGTGTGTGTGTGTGTGTGTGTGTGTGTGTGTTCATACATTGTCATTTTCTAGATATCTAAATATTGATGCAGTTTTGCATCGTCCACTAAGTACTGTTAGCAAGGGAAAGAGTGAGGGCATACACTGACTCATGCTAAGCATCAAATATTCACTCCTATGGAGCTCTAGAGGTTTGAACTGTACTCCTAATGACTGAATCCTGAGCTTTTTGGCAAAATCACATTATGTTCCCACATTCCAAACATATGTTCATATCCCCTTTGCCATAAGAGTTACTAAAGAATCCAAATGGGTAACTGTTCTGCTCAAGCAAATCTTTACGGATGTAGTTTTCATTAAATTCTATGTCTTATACTGAATTTTTTTAAGTCATAATAAACATAGTAAATAGTAATTTTTGTGATATTTTGTGAACAACTTGCAATATCTCAGTAACCATGCAAGCTACACACATACTGTCAGCAGCATTTTGTTTGTCCATTTTTGTACTTCCACGTGAAGCTATGTAGTTACGTTTGTGTTACTTGGTTGTTGAGATATTTAGTAAAAATATAAACAGTATGAAAACATAAATAAATACAATACGAACAATAATTAATATTCCTCTAGCAGAACTGCACAGGAGATAAATATCAGTGCAGTCATGTTGTTCATAATGTAGCTTTACCAAGACATTTTTCAAAAGCCTGTATGCAGCATGTTTTTTGAATAAATAATGCAAGTATGAACAGTTAATATGAGATGCCTGGAGGATGCAACTCTAGAAACACTTGGAAGTATCAGAAAGTTGTAATAAGTTTACAAACAATTGCAGAACTAATTAAGACTTGCATTTCATTTAGAAAGCTATACTTGCAACAAAATGCATTTAGAATTTAGGATTTCAGTTGGTATCACAAGGCTGGGAATTCTAAAATGCCTACATACAGTATTTCTAAGCCTAAACTTCTGAAAGAGTGTCAACAGCACTGGACTTGGCAATTAGTAAATGAGCGCTGCACTTAGCTACGCCATGTCATGGTAGAGAGCAGAGGGAGAGAGATGGGAAGCATGCAAGGAGAAGTTTCCACGGCAAGAGAAGTGTGACGCATCTGAAAGAAAATCCCGAGATAAAAAATATATTCATCGCAGGGAGAAAGATATTTAAGTATGACAATAATTTAATTGGAAGATGAGCAAGTAGACCTCATTTCTGAAGGGGTTAAAACCTGTTTGATAGCAACTTCCAGAATTTTCAAGTCACACGGCATTTTAACATGTATCACCTCTTGTGTAAGATCACACTTGTGTTAGCCATTTTCAACCTTTTACATTTGTTCTCTTTTTTACCCACAGTTGCTTAACCATGTAGTAAGTATGTATAAGTAAATCCCCCACATGGGAGTGTATGCAGGAGATTTGACCTTTTCTCACCTTCTGTTTTGGAGGGTGCCTAATTCAATGTTTGACTTGCCTAATTTGCTGTTGGTGATTTGTACATTGTCTACTCATAGTGTACCCATTAAAACAGGGTTTAAAATGATGAAACATAGCACTGATATTATGTTACCTTAGATTTCATCATGAGCAGTCGAGACAGTACTGTTCAATAATGTCACTTGATTGTTGCGGCCTGTCTTTTGCACCATTTTCCCCTAACACCATCATCTGTGTCACACGTTGAAGTATAATTCCTGTCTCTGCATCAGTTATCTTCTAACCTAAGGCAATCCAAGGTCTCACTGCCCTTACAGAAAAAAAAATATTTCCACATATCTCTGTTAGCCTTTGTCTAATGTGACACTCATTCCTCCTGACTCCCTGTTCTTTGTTCCATCTTTGAAACCATAAACCTTCCCTCATACTATCTTATGCATGCATGTTATGTCACCTCTAACACTGTCTTCTGCAGAAACTATAAGTAGCTTGTTTAACCTTTCATCATATGTATGATCCTCTACCTGTTATGTTATCTTTGTTTTATTTGTCTGCACTTCTTTCACTAAAAGAAAATAATTTTAGTGTACTTGCCCAACAGGGCTCTATACTCTACTGTAGCACTGAAACACTTAGTTCTGGAGTCTAACAAGGATCTATTTTGGATCCAAAATGGGTTAAAAGCTCTGTATAAGAGCAGTAAAACCATTGTTGCCTTGACTAAATCCTTGTTGCTATACATGCCTGTGACTTATTACTTAAGCTAGGATAGGCTGATGCTGTTACGATTCTGGGTTGTAGCCATTCCAGAGGTATAGCCAGCCATATGCTATGCTTGACATGATTTACAGCTTTTGGAATAACTTATTTACTTTGCGGAATGAAATGAGTTATAATTTAAATTGTATAAAACAAACCTTCACATACTTACCATGTTTTATTTTATACGTTACACATATTGTTAAATAGCTCATTTTTGCAAAATACATTTTGTGATTTTTTTTTTTAGCACTGAAACGTTATGCTGTCCTGAATACATACTACCTAGGTTAGGGTGGAGGTTATATTATAAGGGAAAGAGGGTCACATTCTAGATGTTGATGTACAATTCCAAAAATCCTGGCTTTGCCCCTTTGTAATTCTACGAGTCACACTATCCCCTTCAAAAAGGCACTAAATAATTAAATAATTGTATTTCATGAAATCGTAATATGCCTTAATATTCACTCACTGCTGCATCTTGGAGCAGCCAGCAGGTGTCAGTGTTGATTAAGTCAGTCTGTTGTGAACAGTCTGGATATTAAGAGAGTGTCATTATATTTGGGAGTAAGCTTTCCTTTCCCTTTCAGGAGAATAAAATTAGAACCACTTGGGCAACAAATGTTGCAGTTAGATTAGGACTATTGGCTAAATGCTGCAATAACACCTTAAAAATAATGTGTCCTATCAGAGCTGTAAACAGTGTGAGCAGTAGGTAGGAATTAGCAATAATTAAAGCTATGGGCTGTTAAGAAATTGCTTCCTAAAATCCAGGGTTTAATTTCCTCAACCTCCATTTGCCTGCTGCATGACTCTGAGCAACCATGTAACCAGGTAATTCTTTAGGGGAAATGTGGCTAGGCTCCTTAATGGTCTTCTGGACTGTATACCTAGTTGCTCTCAACCTATTTTATCCCCTTGATTATTCAGGCAACATGTTTGCACACCTTACTATCAAAAGGATTTCATTCTTCAGTTAGTAATATACCAGTCCAATTGTTTTCAACAAATAAGCTACATATACATGTGGATAAATGTGACACCTAGGATATCACTATCCGAAATTTTAAACTTGATTTGGAGTCATAGGTCATAAGTTCATAAGTGCATACTAGGCTAATGACCTCTGGAGCATTTATAAGTCTAGCCAAACACTGAAATGTGCCCCACAAGTTTAAGTGTTTTGGATGTTATTTTAAGGGGTATATATAAGCTGGGGGAAAATTTACAGACCCAGGTGTATTTCTGATTTCGCATTCACTGGTCTAGATTTCTCTTGAATAGGGTTAGGGAAACTCTCTGCTTCACATGGATGGGAAGCCTGTTCCAGAGAAGGGGGATTCTTTGAGACACATACCTGTCCCTCCAACATGTATTATTTATGTTACAAGCAAAATTTAAATCCTTAGATCGAATAATTCTGGTGTTATTCAAGTTGCAGATATGCAAAAGGTCCATCAGAGTGCGATTCAAGGATGCCTTGTATTCCAGGCATAGATCACCTCTCAACAATCTATAGGAAACAGAGTATAGAGAAAGCACTTTAAGATCTGAATAGGACATGCTGTTTACACTGTGTATACTTTTTGTGAGGAATTCTGTGAATGTTTCATTTGTTGCATGAGCCTGGTCAGGTACATACAGAAGGGGATGTTGTTACTCAATGATGGGCCTGATGAGGGGTAAATACAATGAAAAGATGACTTCCTTGGACCTAGATGCCATACCCTTCCTTATTAGTCAAGCAATATAGAAAGGGTTTCTTACCATCTTAGACACACATTGGTCAAAAGCCATGTTACTCCCCAAATATGTATCCATTTTGCAAACTACTGGTTTTACTCTTAGGGGCTTCTTATCAATGAGGTAATTTTCTAGGGTGGTTGACTTCCCAAAGGGTACTATTATGTATTTCTTGACACAGATTTTAAGTTATAGTTTTTATACCAGTCATTTGCTTGCATTAGTCCTTCCTTCAGGATGTTGGCGTATGACTGCTCTTAGTTTGTAATAATTTTCAGACTTGCTCAACCAGAAGACCTTGACACTGACCTTGACTTCCAAGAAGTAGATGCAAAATATGAGTGGACCCAGCACAGAGCTCTGAGGGCTTTGCTAGTGACTGGCCTCTTTCTGGAGGTAGTCTCCCATATTCTCACTTCCTAGGTCCTATCTGAGAGCCAGCTGACAATCCAGTAAGTAACATAGGGGTTTATGCTTATATCTATGAGTTTGTTTACAATGCAGGTGTGGGGTATTATCAAATGCCTTAGCCAGGTCAAGGAAGGCAGTATGCATCACTTTGTCCTCATTCATTGTCTTTGTGACCTTCTCAAATAAGTCCACCAGGTTGGGAAGACATGATCTGCCCTTGATGAAACCCATCTTGGATGGATCCAGTGTCTGAAGATTTTCCATGTCCTTATTAACCATTTCCATGATAATTCTTTCTATGGATTTACATATGTAACTTGTCAGACATATGGGCCTGTAGTTCCCAGGGTTTACTGATGGCCAGCCCTTATGCAGAGGGATGGCTATGGCAGTTCTCCATTCATACAGCACAAAGTCTACCTTGAGGCTGTGGTTAAACAGTGACTCCAGTGGTCCTGATAGGTCATGTTTCAGGCTAGGTAGGGGGAATCATGGGATATTATTGGGGCTGATCAATGCTGAACTTTCTCCCTAGTAATAGTTGGGAGGTTTTATTTCATGGTATTTCTTCAGTGGGGGGGGGGGGGCAGCCAGGAGAAGGGGGGGGGGCAAAATTGGAGATGAATATGTCAAACAGCAAGTTTACTATATCATCTGGCTCTGTGTAGGTAGCCACATTTGCAATAGTTCTGCACACTGCTGTATGCTGCCTTTGAGGATTCAGACATAGCTAAAGAAAGCCTTGTGGTTGTCTTTGATTGTGAGGCTATCTTTACCTCAAATTTGGCTTTAGTAGACTTAATATGCCCTCTTAGTTGTATGTCTGTTTTGATCAATGAGAGTGCTTTTATCATGCTGGGCATAGCACTTCCTGATCTTGGCTATTTTTTTTTCTTTTATTGTAAAACCTGTTTATGTTTGGATTCCACCAGGGTAGTTTGTTTTCTGAGTTGATACTGGGCTTATTTCTCGTAGACACAGCTGTATCTATTCATTCATTTATTGACATGATTTTACAGGGTTTCTATGAACAATTCTGCATAGGCAGCTGTATTCTCAGGGTTTGGAGTGGGGGCTTGAAATTTTGAAAGATTATCACTTAGTAGTAAAAAATTTGCCTTAGAATAGCTCCTCAATGTTACAGGGTAGCTGGAGTCACAGAACTGATTTTAGTATGAAGGAAACAGCTTTGTGGTCTGACCACACCAGATGGGACACTACACTAGGTGATTACAGCATTCCCTCATGTTTGTGAGTACCAGATCAAGTATGTTTGCACCTCTCATGTGCATATGGACTATCTGCCCAAGTTGTTTAAAAAATCCTGGAATCTCTGGGAAAGTAATTTTGGGGTCATGTAAGTATCCCAGTTTATAGTGGAATAGTTAAAGTCACCCATGTATATGGTATTGGGTTGAATGTTGAGCACGAGCCTGTAAGTTCAAGTATGAGTAATAGGTTTCTTGGGTCACCTATAGTTTGCAAGGATATGATATGGGACTTTGCTTATGGAAATCTGGACATGGAGAAGCTCAAGGGTGTTGCCTGCTTCAGTAGTCTAGAGGTGAGTTTGTTGTTGATATAGATTGAGACATCTCCACCTTTGGTCCCTGCCTGTGCAGTAGCTGGCCTAAATATGTGGAAGGCATTGTAGCTCTGTATTGCAGTTTTAAAACATGTTGTGAAGATTGGGTGACGATAGGTGAAGGCTGCCAGCCTAGCCAGATAAATTTTGTCATCTGTAAATATGAATGTAAACCACAGGCTTGTTGTCTTAAATGGTAAAAATAGTGTTACATGTGGAACTGGAAAAAATGTAACAACAGTGCACTCTACTGACCAAGTAAAGCATGTTGTGACCCTTTGATGTTAGGACTTGGAGCCAGTGAGTCTATAGTGGGGCATCTTACCTATTGTTTTAAGGCCTGAGTTAATGGCCAGAATTTGCATGCATAAATGTCCTTTATTGCTCTGGTTTCTGCCCAGAGGTGAAGAATGTAAATGTAGCCTGTTAGCCTGGGAATCCAGGGAAGTGTGAAGAATGATGTAATGTGAACCAGGAATGTGATTTTAAAAACAGAGAGAATCAGAGAGCATTTAGCATTTTTGTCTTGACCATCCAACTCATCAGCACTGTCTTGCTCTATATGTAGGTTTATCTTAGACTTATGTTTTCTCTTAGAAATAGCTAGAAACTAGACAGATTAGACTGTTTTTTCTGTGATGTCAGAACTGTACTACTGAATTATTTTAAGTATTTCTCTGTGATCTCTCTGAACTCTTGACTAGCACTGTGTAGTAAAAAGTATTGTCTTGTGTTTTGACAATTTGTTATGAAATATTTTTAAACCCTTTCAACTGTGGCTGTTTTTGGTAGAGATAATGTAAGCTCTTTAGAGTACTTGCATGCCTTTGGTAAAATTGTACAAAGCCACTCTAATAGCTTTAGCCCTGGGCTATACTACCAATTGGATAATAATATTGCACAGTAATAATTGGACACCCTTTTAAGGACCTTTGAGTAGCTGATAAATATTAGTGGGTGGCAGCAGCTGGTACTAATGTATAGTCTGGGAAAAAGGGGCACAGCTGGAGTACCTGTGCCAGCCTTCCCCAGGAGTGTCTGTGTGGTTGTATAAACTCTTCTCAAAGTGTGTGTGTGTGTGTGTGTGTGTGTGTGTGTGTGTGTGTGTGTGTGTGTGTGTGTGTGTGTGTGTGTGTGTGTGTGTGTGTGTGTGTGTGTCAGCTACGTGGGCAGGGACACGAAGCACTGGTTGGACAGAGAGGGTCCTGGAGGTTTTAGCTTGCCCACTAGGCTGAGATCTGGACCTTATAGCTGTGCCAGTGGGGAGTCTTATTGGGGACCTGGAGAGCAAGGGAGCAACCAGCACTGGACTGACTGTGATCTCTGTGTGGTCTTAAGGGAAATTGCACTTTACTATGTGTATTTGTTATCCTTTCCTCCTATATGAGACGCCCCTCACTGATGTTAGTGGTGAGGATTGAGGCTCCTTGATTGCTGGGCCAGGGCATGGGCATCACGCATGTCTCAGTACCTGCTCAGATATCCATATTCTCAAGGATTAGGAGAGCTTGATGGAAATAAGTTTCTTGTTTAGGCTCCTGGCATTGAGCAGTAACACGTTTATATTCCCTTGGGTTAGTTATGCTATGTCAGAAGGTTTGTCAATTTGGCATTACCTAAGAAAGGCACTATGGCAGAGGACAATGTTTTAGCAAACAGAGGGGACAGGTGCAGATCTTCCTTAGCAAAGCTCAATAGTGTGTTGGGTCAGTATGCTGTCAGCTTTCCTTTCTATAGTTTTGGTCAGATTTCTGCATTTTTGTTTGATCATTTCACATTATACATTCAAATTCCAATTGTGGAACATTGAGTCAAACTTCTGAGAATCATTATATTTTGATGATAGAGATCTTAGATTTAACAATAAGTACATAAATGCATTCCTAAAGAAGCATGTGCATTTGTGTTCTTGTAGGGACAACCATATATCTGAGCTGAATTACAGCAATTAAAAGCATTCCAATAGATCTGAATTAGGCATTACTTGGAAGAGATATATGCTGTCCATTCTTAGAACAATATTTTCCAAAGATTAGCCAGCTTTGAATGTGGGAACTTTAGATCTGTCCCTTAAATTTTACCTTGTATAATTATTATTATTATTATTACTATTATCATTATACTTCCTTTATAGGAATATACTAGGTTAACTACCACCAGGGCCTTTATAAACCTAGCCATACAACCAAACCCAGCTGGGTCCCTATGTATCATGGGCATTTATTAGGAGGGATATGTTAGTTAGGATGTTTCTAAACATTCACACGGGAGTAGGTTAGTTTGTGCATAGTTACTGCCTGCCTCTCTCTATTAAAGACATGGTGGCCAGATTTGGGGTGAATTTTCACTTTCCCATCCATCAGTCAAGGGTTTGTTTGAGTAGTGTTAGGGGTGGACTGGATCACATGGATGGGGATCTTGTTCCAGAGCATAGGGATCCTCTGAGACACATATCTCTCTCACCATGTCCTATTTATGTCACAAGCAAAATTGAAATTCTTGGATCTAGTGGTTCTAATGCTGTTCATTTTGTAGATATGCAAAAGATCCATCAGAGCTGGATCTGCGGATGCTTTGTATGCCAGGCATAGATCGCCTCTCAGTAACCTGTAGGAGACTGAGTATAGAGCTAGGCTTTAAAGCGATTTGTATAAAATATTGTGTTTATATCCTGGATTCTCCTGGTAAGGAACATTTGTGAGCATTGCAACTGTTGCACATGTCCAGCCAGGTACATGCTGAAGGGACATTGTAATCAATAATGGGCCTGATAAGGGCCAAATAAAGAGACACTATGACTTCTTTGGACTTGGATGCCATGCTCTTACTTATAGATTGGCAACATAGAATAACTTTCTGACTGCCTTGGCCACATGTTGGTCAAAGGCCAGATTACTGTCTGCATACTTTCCCTGTACCCTGACTACTGGGTCAACTCCTATGGATGTTTTATCGATGGAGTAATTAGCCTAGTTGGTTGTTTTCCCAAAAGGCACTATAATGCATTTCTTGGCACTGAGTTTTAATGTGCTACTTTGGCACAGGTCATTTGTCTGTGCTAGACCTTCTTGTAAGATGCTTGTGTCATAGGGGGATCCAATGATAGCTCCAAGTTTGCAGTCATCTTGACATTAGCCTTTACCCTAAGAAGTAAATGCCAAATAGGAATGGTCCTAGCGCAGAGCTCTGAGGTACCCCACTAGTGACTGGTGTCTTAGTTGAGGTGGTCTCACCAATCCTAACTTCCAGTGCCCTGTCTGTGAGCCAGATAGCAATCCAGTGAGTTATGTATGGGTTTATGCCCAGTTTGGTGAGTTTGTCAACTATACCCAGAGTGGAATATTGTATCAAATGCCTTATCCAGGTCTATGTAGGTGGAATGCACCATTTTCCCCTCATCCATTGTCTTGGTGACCTACTCAAAGATGTCCACCAGGTTTAAAAAACATGACCTTCCCTTGGCAAAGCCAAACTGGGTTGGATCTAGTGCCTGAAGGTTGCCCATATCTTTGTTGATCATTTATATGAAGAATCATTCCATGACTTTGCATGTTAGACTAGTCAAACTAATGAGTCTGTGTTTCCAGGGTCAATTGATGATCTTCCCTTGTAAAATGTGATAATTGCAGTCCTCCATTCTCATGGAACAAACCCTGTTTTTGAGCTATAGTTGAAAAGTGACCCAAGTGGTCCTGATAGGTCATGTTTCAAGCCTGGGGGGGGGGGGTTATGCTAGTAGGCATTTCATGGAGGGAAGTGGGGGGGGTTGAAGTTTGAGCTGAATTTGTTAGCCAGCAGATTTGTTATGTTGGTCTGCTCAATGAAGGTGGCACCATTGGCCACCAGTTTGGCACACTGTTGTGTGCTGCCTTTGAGGTTACAAGCATAGCTGTAGACGGACGTATGGTTGTCTTTAGTCTGTCAGGCTATCTCGACCTTGTAATTGGCCTTGTTGGACTTAATTAGTCCTCTTAGCTTACTGTTTAGTTTGGGCGGTCACGGTGGTGCAGCAGTTAGCGTTGCCACCTCACAGCAAGAGGTTCTCCGGTTCAATCCTCGGCTGGGGTGCCTTCTGTGCAGAGTCTGCATGTCCTCCCTGTGGTAGCGTGGGTTTCCTCTGGGTGCTCCGGTTTCCTCCCACATCCGAAAGACATGCTGTAGGTGGATTGGACACTCTAAATTGGCCCTAGGTGTGAGTGTGTGCATGTGTGTGCCTTCTGTGGAAAGTTGGCCGCCGGGCTGGCAACTCGACACTGTAAAACTCCACTGCCAATCATGAGCAGACAGGTGGCCTGCTGTGGCAACCCCTAACCGGGAAAAGCCAAAAGAAGAAGAAGAAGCTTCCTGTTTAGTTTAATTAGGGAGCTTTTATCATTATTCAAGTTGCAGTTCCTGATTTCAGTCATAAGTGTTTTCCTTTTGTTATATACCCTATTAAGGTTAGGATTCCAACAGTGTGGTTTGTTTATAGACTTTGTTTTAGGCTTACTTCTTTTAGGTATAGCAGACTCTATACGGCCATTTACATGGTTGCATAGAGTCTCTGTGAACAATTCTGCATAGGTTGCTGTAAACTCAGGGTTAGGAGGGATATAGAAGTTTGGCAAACTGTTGTTTAATAGGATGTAGCTTGGTTTGGAATAGTTCCTAACTGTTAGATCATTTGCTGGGGTTACAGAGTTGATTTTTATGTAGAAAAGACAACTTTGTAGTCTGACCTCAACAGTGAGGACATGACACGGGGTGGGAGGGGTGCAGCAGTCTCTCATATTGGTAAGTATTAGGTCCAGAATGTTTGAACCTCTGATGGGTGTGCATACTATCTGGTCAAGGGTATTTATGTTAATAAAGTCCTGAAATTATTGTGCCTGTGAGTTTGAGGCAGTGTATGTTTCCTAGTCAATGGAGAGGTACTTAAAGTCTCCCATGAGTAGGGTACTTGATTTAATGGTGAGTGTCAGCAGTAGATCTAGGTATGAGCTATTTTATTCTTGAGACATAGAAAGTGACCTATAGTTTGCTAGGATATAATATAGTTTATCTATGGTGACTGGAACATGAATAAACTCCAGGGCATCATCCTGTTTAGCCATCCTAAAGGTATACTTGATGCTAATGTCGATCAAAACTCCTCCACCTTTTGTCCCTGCCTGTGCAGCTGATGGTCTAAATGTGTGGAAGGAACATAAGCCATGCATTGATGGAGTACCTTATGTAGATTTAAACCATGTCTCAGTAATGGCAAATATATGTCTTTATTCTCCAGAGTGAGGAGAGCTTGTAGGGAGTGGAGTTTCCTGTTTAGAATCCTAGCATTGAGCAGCAATACCTTTAGGTTTCTCTGAATTTTATTTGCTATGTTTGTAGATTTGTCAGTTTGGCATTACCTAAAAAGGACTCTAAGGAGGTAGATATAGTTTTAGCCAATATTTGGAAGCCTGGAGGAGAGGTTCAGACCCATCCTTTGCAAAGAAACATGGTTTGTTAACCATGTCTTCCCATGATGAAAAATACTGAATCCCCCTGTAAAGACACCAGAAATATAGCCTATTATTGAAGTCAATAATCTTTTGTTCATACTGTGGTATCATTCTTGGTGAATGCTGCTCAGTGCAAGGCACATATCTCTGTGAGACATTATCACCCACATGGACTATGATAGATTAATACTAGTATCTATGGTGCAGTTGCTTGAGTGCATGCATTACTTGGGTGATCCTGGCTCCTGATAAATAACTATTGGTTATCTTCTCCTTGTTTAGTGTGGTGAGTGTGGAGTCCTCTATGACAACTGCCCAGGGTAATGTATTTGCTTACCTTGTGGGCTTTGCTCATGGGGCTCCACTGCTTGTAGGCAGATGTGTGGTATTTGGTGTTATTTTTGGTGAGAGCTTTAGAGATTTCTGAAAATAGGCATTGCCTTTTATAGGCTCAGTAGCTCTTTGAAGTTTGAGAAGATTACTTTTTAGCGCCTCAGCATAAGTTGGTCTATGTGTGTGGTGGCTGTAGTATGGTGTGTATGTGTGTGTGTGTGTGTGTGTGTGTGTGTGTGTGTGTGTGTGTGTGTGTGTGTGTGTGTGTGTGTGTGTCCTTGACAACCTTCTTTGCATGAGAGATTTTTGCCTCCAGTAAAATTGTGTAAGTGCATCTCTTGCATACTGTGTTTGTTTCTTTAAGAATTAAATGGTTGTGTGTGAACAAGAGACAATTGCCACATTGTCTCAGGATGCCCATCTCTACCAAGCTGGCTATGGAGACATTTGGAAATTGCATATCCATGTTGTCAAAACATGTATTTGGGTGGATTACTGTCGGTTGTGAACTGGGTCATACAGTGTTCTCCTTGGGTATGCTAAGATTTGATAGTAGTGCTGTTTAACATACAAACTAGCTACTCTAAGTTTGTCTGTGCACAATGTTTTTGCTTTAGCCACATTAAGTTACAGATTTGAGTTCTAAGGGTAGGTTTATAGATACAATTTACTCAAGAGCAATACTAGTTTGCTGCGTAGGCACTTAGTAGTATGGATATATGGAAAGCAATGGGTGGAGAAAATGCATTTAAATAGCTTGCACAAGAGTCAATAACAATGAAAGGGGGAGGAAGGGGCTTTGAAAGTCAGATTACTATAAGGGACAGAAGCCAGGGACACAACCTTTCAAACTACAACAGGAAAATGGTGTGAGCACTGGGGAAAATTTCAAGCTGCAAGAAGCAGATTTCCTAGAGAGGGATCCAATGAAATAAAGCCAATATTGGAGCTCAAGTCTTATGGTTAGAATTTCAGAAACTTTATCTCAGTGTCTCAGTGGGGGCTGGGGCAGATACAAAGAACAGAAAAGAAACATTAGCAAAGTAAACTGAAAGGCACTGGAATTGAACTATAAGCAAAATATAACACTCTAGTAGCAGAACTGTAATATAAGCAGTTGTAAAAGTACTGAAGCAAAACTCCTGGTACAGAATTCTTAGTATTGCCACAACTGCAATGCGACCATTGACAAAGGTACCAGACCATTTAGAAATTTACCAGTAAAGCTGTTTATGGAAAATAAAAAAAAATGCTGTAATAAATGACCAAATGAGGCTCACATCTAGCAGTAACTCACAGTTCTGCCACAACTGTGAATAAAATTATAAGATTGAGACCGCAGACAGGAGACACAAAAAGCTAGCTTTTACAAGTAATTCAACTCATGGAGTTATAAGTACAGCATAATATATAAACAATGCTATAATCTTGAAATAATACACAATCTTCCCACAACTGGAAATGAAGCTAGAAGACTAAATTCCCAGAACAAACTAAATAAAATGCAAACAGATAACTTTTTTTGGTTAAAATATGGAAAAAAAGCAGAAAAGTAAAAAAAAAAAAGTATCACTGCACAGGTCACTATAAGTGCAACTTAAAGCAGAATTTAAATAAAATCTTTTTTCTTCGTGTTTGATAAAAAGCTTGTTTCTCATGCTTCAGGGCTTTCCACACCTCTTAGAGTCTCGAATAAAAGACACTGGGAGGATGTAGCTCTGTGCTAAATCTGATGGTCAAATGGGACCCTAGGCAGGGTAATGGACCAGGGCCCCATTCCTCTCCCCACCCACAGCCATTCCAGTGTCCCATTATGGTAACTGGGGGAGACAGACAAGTAAACACTATTCAAAACTGTCAGAATGCATACTATTTTCTTCTTTACTTTTGAAATGAAGACAGAGATGTGAGTTTAATTTAAAACCTTTCATTTATTTATTCTTTATTGACTGGGATAGCCCCACTTGGCTAGTAGTCTCATTTTAGGGGTATCTTTGGTAGTATTTATACTACTGGGGATATTTGGCCAAGGCATCAGGGGAACTTTCCCCTGCTCTTTTTTATAGCTCAGCTGGATGTAAAGATTTCATAGCACCTACCATCAACACAGGCAGATGGGGTCTTGAGACGATGCATACAGGAGTGCAACAACTTTCCTATACTGCACTGCAATGTCAGCAATCCATCTAAATAGTGTGGAGGTAGAACCCATGGCCTTCTGCACCAAAGGCAAGTATGCTATACTACTAACACTACTACTATGAACACTACTTATAAGTTTCATAGCACAAACAGTAATGCCCATTTGCTAACAAAAAAAAAAAAAAAAAAAACAGTTGCTCATTAAAATCGAGACTTAGCTCGAGCAACAGTAAACTTCCCTTCCCTTGAAACTCACTTTCATTGAAATTGCATTGAAACTCACATTCACTGAAAATTCATCCAGCCAGTGGCAGATTAAGTGTACTGTTATGGAAAGTTATTATATCTCATATTTATTCTTCACAAAATGCATATTAACTAGTAGTTTCTTCACAAATGAGTCAAATGGAATGTTTATAATATGTTTCTGTCAAATGAAAATGGAAAAACAGATGCATGATAATGCAAGATATAGTTTCACATAAGTAGTAGATTTATATTTCAAATGTCTTACAATTGCATACTCTCTGTAGTGTTCTGACAGATAATTGAAGGCAACATAAGTGCTGAAGGAGATAATGGATGTTATGTTATGTTACATTATGTTCCATTATGTTTTGTTTAAAAGTCAGTAAATGTTGAAAGGTATCCATGGAAACCAGATTAATCAACAATACACTCTGGCCTTCTCAGGCTGGGGGATGAGTCTTTGCAAGGATGTCTGTGAGATAGTGTGTACTAGTACTGAATGTTACAGAGTTGAAGGCCAATAAATGTTAAGTAGAGGTGGTCTATGTTTTAAAAAGGCGTATTTGTGAAATGTTCACATAAAGTACTAAGTGAGGCTCATGAGGACCTAAAATATTTTAAAATGTAATGATTTGCTAAAAGCACTGTAACACCAGAGATCTGCATGCATGAAATTGTTAAAAAAAAGTATATAAATTAAGTTTTACCTTTATTCTTTGAGACTGATCTGAAAATTTTAGTAGGCAGTCTCCCAGTACTGTTTATGGAACAAGTGCTTTGCACATCCTGAAGCATTATTCTTGACTGAGACTAAAATGTAAAACTCTTTATTATTTATTGATATACTTTACCATTTTGTGCCTTAAGACTTAGATTCTGAACTTTGGTATTGCTGCCGGGTAGTGTGGAATAAATTACAGGGGTCCAACACAGAAAGATCTTTTGTGAATTGCACACTGCTTTGTATGGAATAGTCAGAGATTCAGATACCTAATTATTTAGGCTGTGCAAACATGCTAGACTAGATGGAGAAAATGATTTGTGGGAAAATGTTTTTTCTCTCTTCATAAACAATTGCAGCTAAAATAGTGCAATGAGCAAATAACTGTTTTGCCGAATGACTGAGTTTGCTTGTTAGGTATACATAAAAGTAATAGTAGGAGGACCTCACAGGAAATAAGAAAAAGTTTATTAATGTGTATGTGCATACAACAAAAGAGAAAATTAACACAAAGAGGCACCTTGTGTTGAGGGTGGTACCCTCAAGACTAAAATGTAAGAGGCATGAGAGATGTTTTGTGTTGTTTAACATATTCGTGAAAAGAAAGAGAGAGAGAGAAAAAAAGTTAAAGTTAAATCAAATTCACAAGCTTATAGCATGCTGGGACATAGGTGTGTGTGTGTGTGTGTGTGTGTGTGTGTGTGTGTGTGTGTGTGTGTGTGTGTGTGTGTGTGTGTGTGTGTGTGTGTGTGTGTGTGTGTGTGCGTGTGCGTGTGCGTGTGCGTGTGTGTGTGTGTGCATGGATAAATCAAATTCATGAGCCTATAGCATGCTGAGACATAGGTGTGTGTGTGTGTGTGTGTGTGTGTGTGTGTGCATGGAAAAATAATATTCATGAGCGTATAGCATGTTGGGACATAGGTGTGGGTGTGATGGTAAAAAAGGTTTATGAGCCTATAGTATGTTGGGACATAGGTGTTACTGTGTGAAAGCACCCTCAGAGAGTCTAAAAGAGTAGTCAGTTCTGGACACAGTACCTATCTAGCTTGTTATCCCAATTGTAATGCTGGAGTTATAAATTTTGAGCTTGTGATTGGACAAAAGCAAGGGTGTGATTTCCTAAGTTATTGCACAATGACTGAATTCTCTACCCTTTCCTCTCTTAATGGTGTGTGAATTGATGAAGTATTTTTTCTTTTCTGAATTACCAGGATCTATAAGGTAAGTCTTAATATGGAAAATGGGAACAAAATTAAGCAGGTAGGATCAAATCCTTATAAGGGGAACACTTGCATATTTCATGTGTCATAATTATGGAAAGGAAAGCTGGAAGCATTTGAATGAGTGGTTTCAGTTTACTAAAAATTGCCCTGGTGAAGTATTTCCATTAAATAGAACTTATGATAAGGGTAAATTAGAGAAATTGAAGGGTATTTTGGGAAGAAAGAAAAACAAGGCAAATGGGTAACAACAGGCAGTATTTTATTCTTGGTATATGATGATCTATTCTTTAAAGGGAAAAAGAATCAGCATTAAGGGGATTACAGGATACTAATAAGAAGTTGGTACAACAAGTAAAAGAGGTCAAGAAAGCAGTACAGACCAGTATAAAGGGATGTCTTTATCCTGTCTTGCCAGGATTGGAAGAAACTGGGGATGGACAAAAAGCAGAGACTACAGAAGAGGATGATAATCCTACACTAGCTACTGCACCCCATCTTCATATTTACCAGTATGAGTGACCCCTGTACAAGATTGTGCTGTTCCTCAGACACCTGCATTTCAGACACCTGTCCAGTGGACACCAGGTCAGCACAGTACTGTTACATCTCATCTTTCCATGTTCAACCCTCCAGAACAGGCATCTGCAGTCGGGGAGGTTTTTTCTTCTTCTCCTTCTCATTTCCAACAAGCCTCTACCTCTCCAACAGGAGCACTAGTGTTTGACACAGCCATAGCCCACCACACACGCTCACATGACAAGGCAGGACAAGAGGTTGTTGTCTCTGGAAAAGATCTTTTGGCACCTACTATAGAAATATTGGGGGCTAATAACAGAGATCTTGTTCAATGCCCTTAGACCCCTGCTGATTTGCATACTATGTCCAAAGGTTTTTCAAATATTAGAGAAGATCCATTAAGGTGTAAGGAGAAATGAAAAAGTATAATAGAATGTTATATCCTACTTTGACAGATTTAAACCAGCTGCTTTGGGTAATGAAATAGGAAACAATTACTTGCAAAGGCTGAAATGACAAATTTTACTCTCATAGAGAATGTACTAATAGGCAAAAGGACAGGGTTGTTAAATAAAATTACAGAAGTGTGTCGAGTAACAGGCATGTAAGCAAAATAAAGGGAAGTCCCTGCAGATTATCTGAGTCATCTTAAAGCAGTGTTTGCTAGAGGTTCAGGAATACCAGATAAAGAAGAACAAGCTACGCCAGCTATTGCAGCTGCTTTTGTGCAGGGTATGCAAAGCCGCGGTACAAAAAACAAATAAAGCAAGTGCTTATAGACTTGCATGGAAAGGACTTGGAGTTCTTATGAAGTGCTGCAAATCACTTTACTGAGTATCAAGAAAATCGGAGAAATGATAGATTTTACTCTCACAGGGAATGTACTAATAGGCTAACTTTGCAAATATGGCAGTTAGAAGCTCCAAGGGTGTAAAGCAGAGGCAGGGGAAGGGGAGAGGAATTGCTGGGGATTTGGTAAGAGTGCTGGTTGAGCGGAACAAGGTGCAGCTGATTGGCAGCAATGAGTTGGCAGTGCCCCTCCTGCCTCATCTGATGGATCTTGCTTCAGTTGTAAAGAAGCAGGACATTGGACAGAAGAATGTCCACATAGGCAAATGCAGAAAGTCCAAGATACCTGGACTGAATGGCAGCTAAATTATAAGAATGCTAGATTTCCTCTACCACCTCCTCAAATTGGAAGGAGTCAGGAATCACCATACTGACTATGTCAGAATAATAAAACAGAAATACATTTTAATCCTTTGCTGCCAATAAAGCAAAAGGGACCCTATGTTAAGGTAGAAATAAATTCAAAGGAAATTCCTTTCCTGGTGGACACTGGAGCCACTAGTTCTGTATTAAAAGTTACCTCAGATAGTCAGATACCAGTATAAGAACATAAAGTAAAGGTAATTGGAGTAACAAATGCTACTGTTATGTATCCTATTTCAGAACCTATACCCACTTGTTTAGGACTGATTGAAGAAAGGCATTCTTTAATTTTGAGTACTACTGTAATGATGAATTTGCTAGGGAGAGACTAGTTATGCAAACTGGGTTGTACTATTTACTGTACACCAGGAGGGGTATATTTGGATGTTCCAACAGAATCAGAGGGGGAAGTATTAGCAGTCTTGGCACAAGCTGAGAAACAGCCTGTTGAAGGCATATGGACAGCTGAAGAACTGTTACAGAAGGTACCTGCTAATTTATGGGCTAAACATGCTAATCAAGCAGGCATATTAAAATGTGCAGAACCAGTAAAAATAAAATGGAATCCATCTAAACCTCTCCCTAGAGTTCCGCAGTATCCACTAAAACCAGAAGCAGAGCAAGGAATCTAACCTGTAATTCAGTCCTTAATACAACAAGGAGTAATAGTGCCAGCTAAACCCCTTGTAGTACCCCTATTCTCCCTGTAGAGAAGCCAGGAAAGGATACTTATAGGTTTGTGCAATATTTGAGGGCTGTAAACAATGCAGTATTACCAAATTTCCCTGTGTTTCCAAGTCCAACAGCAATACTGAGTTGCATACCACTTACAGCAAAATATTTTTCTGTGACATATCTGTGTACAGCATTCTATTTGATACCTATCCACCCTGAAAGTCAGTTTCTGTTTGCTTTTACTTAGAAGGGACAAGAGTAAACATGGACATGGTTGCCACAAAGATACACTGAATCTCCTCTATTAGTTTCTCAAATTCTAAAAAAAGATTTGGATGATGTGACATTTCCAAGTGGATCTGTATTAGTGCAATATGTAGTTGATTTACTAATAGTATCTGATTCTTTTTGTCAGCAGGATACAATACATCTTTTAACTCTTCTTGTAGACAAAGGACACGAGGTGTTAACAGAAAAATTACAGTATGGTCATCTCAAGTATGTTATCTTGGTCATCTGATATCTCAGGGTAGCAGGCAGATGCTACCATCTCAGATTGAGGTAATAGCTAAAGCCCCATGACCAACTATTTAGCTTCAGCTTAGATCTTTCTTAGGTATGACAGGATATTGCAGACAATGGATTTCTAACTATGCAGAAACTGCTAAACCTTTGACAAATCTTTTAAAAAGGATACACCAGAGCCCCTCCCTTGGGATAGTGAAGAGGAAAATTCATTTCAGAATTTAAAGCAAGCTTTAGCTAATGTCCCATCTTTAGGGTTACCAGGTCATGAAAGACTTTCATTTTATTTTGTCATGAATGAAATGGGTTTGCTCAGGGAGTGCTTGCACAAAAACTTGGGGACGGCTATCAACCATTAGCTTATTATAGTACAGCACTTGATTTTATTGCAAAGGGATTTTCACCATGTTTAATGGGGTGGCTGCTGTCACTGTTTTAGTGGATCTTGCACAATCACTGGTGCTCAGGCATGATCTTCTGGTAGCTGTCCCTCATTCTATATCATCTCTCTTATTTAAAATGACCCCATCTTGGCTGCACGTTTAACTAAATATGAACTTACTCTTCATTCTGATCCATCTATTTCTCTAATCTGCTGTTCTGTTCTAAATCCTGCATCTTTGTTACCTACTGGTGAAGATGGTGAAGAGCATGACTCTGTGTGTGTGTGTGTGTGTGTGTGTGTGTGTGTGTGTGTGTGTGTGTGTGTGTGTGTGTGTGCGCGCGTGCATGCGTGCGTGCGTGTGTGTGTGTGTAACTAATTACCTGCTTTCTCCTGGAAATGACTTAAAAGACACTCCTATACCCAATGCTGAACTGGACCTATTTGTGGATGGTTCTTGTGAAAGATATTAAAATGGAAAATTGGTTGCAGGAATATCTATCTCCACCAGTAATGATGTTTTGCTTCACCAAAGACTAGAGGGTATATATTCTGCCCAGGAAGCCGAGTTAGTGGATCTACAAAGGGCTTGTGAGTTATCCAAACACAAAGTTGCCAATATCTTCACCGACCATTGCTACGCCTTTGGCATACTACATGACTTTGGCCAACTTTGGAAACAGAGAGGCTTCTTAACTTCAGCAGGAACTTAGATTAAAAATTATTTTTTTGTTAATGATCGTTTAAATTCTCTTTTGTTACCTAAACAATTAGCAGTAGTTAAATGTAGTACAAATCAAAAGGGTATAGATACTGTTTCAAAGGGAAATAATTTGGCAGATCAAGCTGCTAAGCAACTTGTAGAAGGACTTTGTGCAAAATTACATGTGACATTATTGCAAGAATCTAACAGTGATGATGTGTTTTATTTTAAGAGAGCATTGGCTTTCCTAGCTGAAGCATCACAGGGAGAAGTTCAGAGGTGACTTAAAGATGGATGTAGTAAATCTGCAGATGGGTTATGGCGACATCCTGATGGCTGACTGGGGGCGCCTGCCGCCTTGCTACCTTACCTGGTAAGGACATATCATTTATCAGCTCATGCAGGTAAGACAGCTTTATTTAATCAAATTACCTGAATTTGGTATGCCCCTCATGTCTCCTCTTTGATACTTCAGTATGTTAATAATTCTACAGTATGCTTAGAACACAATGTTAGCAAAAATGTAAACATTTGACTGTATGCTTACCACCACCTTGGAGACCTTTTATTAATGTGCAACTTTTCTTCGTCCAGATGCCAAAGGTCTGTAATTTTACAATTTATATTGGTGGTGGTTTGCATGTTTTCTGCATGGGTGGAAACTTACCCATGTCATAAGGCAGATTCTGTGACAGTTGTTAAGAAACTACTTTTAGAACTAATACATACATTTGGGCTACCTTGTACTAGCAATAGTGATTAGGGAACACATTTTAGTAACTCCCTGACCAGAGAGCTAAATTTTTAATAATAAGGTGAGTTGTCACTGTCCCAACCATCCACAGTCATCTGGATTAGCAGAGGGGGTCAATAGGACCCTTAAAAATAAGATTTCAAAGATTTATGCTGAAATAAACCTTAAATGGCCAGAGGCACTTCCCTTAGCATTAATGAGTATGAGGGGTATATTAAATACTACAAGGAGATTGAGCCCCTATGAGACATTAATGGGGAGACCCATGGCCCTTCCAGCTACTCCCCCTATGTCAAGTGATGAATTAACTCTAACGGATGATGTTATATATTGTCTTACTGCACAAAACGTATTCATTTCTTGCAGCAGTACCACAGAACTGTACAAGAAGCTATTCCTCAATCTCCTGACCAGGTCTGTCACCAACTGTGGCCCAGTGACTGGTTTATGTTAAAACTTTCCAGAGAAAGAACTGTTTGAATCCAAAGAGGAGAGGCCCTTTCCAGGTCCTGCTTGTGACCTTCACTGCAGTCTGCTGTGAAGGTCTACCAATTTGGATCCATCCATTGCTTTGCAGGAAAACGTTGCATGGGGGCCCCAGACAAATCATCTTTGTCAGAGAAGGAAGATCAAAGCGAGAAGGACAAACAAACCATCAGCCCCAGAGAAGGATTGCAAAGAAAATCAACTCAGATGGCAGTCTATGATAAATCCTGTGACCACAGGTACGTTTATTTTGTTTTTGTTGCTGTTTCCCTTTATAAACTGGTCAAGAGAAAATATTTTTCCTGTTGGTTCTTTGACAGCATGCTGTGGACTTAAATGTGACAGACTGTTGGGTGTGTTTTCATATACCTCATCATTCTAAGGCAGGGATTCTCATGATTCCAATCCCTGCATTTCAGGTGACATTAATATAACTTGGCATATGTGAATGACTTTTCAAAGGTTGTGTCTCTTCAGCTTGCAACCACAAATCATGGAGTCACATGTTATACCAAAAATGGGGCTGTACCAGTGGGAACTGGGAGATGCAATTACACTAGATATAAAAATGTGTTGAACTCTTTATATTTAAAAAAATATGACTGGGGCATGACATGGACATGATAGAGGACCATTACTGCATTTGTGGTCACTGTGTGTACCCATAGTTGCCTACAAACTGGTCTGGATGTTGTTTTGTGGGCTATATCACTCCTGCTATTCAACATTTAGAGAACCCTCCAGCAGGCAGACTGAGAAATAAGCAGGCAATCCACTGTGTGGAGCAAGCATTTTCAGTCTTTACTCCTGGGTATGGAGTGCAAAGGACAATGCTCAAAAATCACCATGTTTGTTCAAATTCTTCAGGTGGTAGCAAACTATACTTTACATCACATCAGGATGGCAAATCAAAAAATGACTGAAATTTGAACTGTGGTATTACAAAATCAGCTGGCACTCGAAATAATGCTAGCTGCCAAGGAGGGGTCATGTGCCCTTAAAGGAAGTTGTTGTTGTTACTATATTAATGACTATCATGATGAAAAAGAAAAGTTAGCTAATTTCATGGATCAGAGTCAAGGATCTGGACAGTACAGCTAAACAGTGTACACTTTTGGATGGTTGGGTAGTGCATTTGGTAACCTGGGAACTAGTATATTATAAGGTATGATTACAGTAATTGGTATTATTGGGGCGGCTGTAGTGGTGCAGCGGTTAGTGTTGCCACCTCACAGCTAGAGGTTCTCCGGTTTGATCCTTGGTTGGGGTGCCTTTTGTGCAGAGTCTGCATGTCCTCATTGTGGTCACATGGGTTTCCTCTGGGTACTCCGGTTTTGTCCCACATCCCAAAGACATGCTGTAGGTGGATTGGATACTCTAAATTGGCCATAGGCATGAGTGTGTGCATGCTTGTGCCTTCTGTGGAAGGTTGGGCTGGCAACTTGACACTGTAAATCTCCACTGCCAGTCATGAGCAGACAGGTGATCTGCCGTGGTGACCCCCTAACCAGGACAAGCCGAAAGAAGAAGAAGACAGTAATTGATATTATTATTTTAGTTGTTTTAATATTTTCTTTTCTAAAGGCTGCGATTAGAAAATGCTTAATCTCACCTGCATGCAAATGCCACTTATAAAGGTATCGAATGATGAACAAATCGCTAAAGATAATGAAAATGATGATGCCAAAGCATATTGTATCAAATTGAGAATAATCAAAATATAACTGGGGATCACAGTGTCAGAGGAAGGACTGTTATGGAAAATTATTAGCTCATGTCTATTCTTCACAAAATGCATATTAACTTGTAGTTTCTTCAAAGATGAGTCAAATAAACTGTTTATAATATTTTTATAGCAAAGGAAAACAGAAAAACAGATGCATGATTATGCAAGAAATAGTTTCACATAAGTAGTAGCTTTATATTTCAAGTGTCTTACAATTGCATTCTGTAGTGTACCGACAGATAATTGATGGCAAAGTAAGTGCTGAAGGTGTTAAGGGATGTTATGTTATGTTATGCTATGTTTTGTTATGTTATGCTATGTTATGGGCATACAATCAAAATGTCAATCACACATCGGCGACACCACTAACGAGAACTCCAAACAGCAACAGTTGAAAATGTCGAACTCCGCTATTTCGAAACACAAAATCTCACCCCCTTTTTAACCCATGTAAGCACTTGTTTGTAGGTGTAGAGCAGTCGGAAATGTTGACGTGTTTTTGTGACATTATGAGGAATCGGCATTATGGATTTCATGTAAAGGAGTCAATGAAATGCACATTCGCTGATGGGCGATCGACATTTTGATAGTAAACCTATGCTATGTTATGTTATGTTGTATATTGTTTGAAACTGTCGGGTATCTGTGGAAACCAGATTAATCAACAGTGTGCTCTGGCCTTCTCAGGCTGGGGGGGATGAGTCTTTCCAAGGATGTCTGTGAGATAGTGGGTACTGGACCCGAATGTCACAAATTTGAAGGCCAATAAATCTTAAGCACATGTGGTCTATGTTTTAAAAAGGCATATTTGTGAAGTATTCACATGAAGTACTAAGTGTGGGTCATGAGGACATAAAATATTTAAAAATTTAATGATTTTCTGAAAGCAATGTAACGTCAAAAGTTCTGCATGCATGAAACTGATAAGTAAAAATAGGGTGTATATTAGAACATCGAACATGCAGAATGTCGAATCGCACAACATCGAACACTAAACCTCGAACGCGAACAATGCAGAATGCTCAAAATTCTGAAAATGGAAACCCCGGATTGACACAGTTGGCCCATGCAAAGTTCAACACCCTGACATCACTGGGAAATGTGAAGAACGTCTGTTACGAATCACTGTGCAATAGCAGGGTAAGCAAGACACATAACATTGGAGTGATACATGTGAATATATTACCTCCACTGTGGTGCAATCTCGGAGTTGATATATTTAAGTAGGGGGGATGTGGGGGGCACAGCCCTCCATATAAGAAATAGGTTGCAGATTGTTTTAGTAGTTAATAGGTTGTAGATTGTGTGTTTTAGTAGTTAATGATGTCAATATTGTGTTGTTTTTTGATAGTGTGTATGTAGTTTGGTTATTGTTGTGTGGTAGTATGCTGGTTTTGTTTTTTTTTTGTTTTAGTAGTTAATAGGTTGTAGATTGTGTGTTTTAGTAGTTAATAATGTCAATATTGTGTTGTTTTTTGATAGTGTGTATGTAGTTTGGTTATTGTTGTGTGGTAGTATGCTGTTTTTTTCATATTTACTTTTTGTTGAGCGGAGTAGGGTACTCAATGTTTAGGTCTGTAGGGTAGTTATATTAGGTGGCTGGGTTGTGTTTTGACAGTTTAAGAGGTGTGGTGTATGGTGTGTTACGTTAGGTGAGCGGATGGCCAAGTGTTTTTGTTTATGACTTCTGTTTTCAGAATTCTGCGCTTTCGGGGTTATGTGCATTCAGTGTTCTGTGTTCGATGTTGCATGCTTCGATATTTTCATCATTCGATGTTCCGATATAGACCCGAAAAAATATATACATTAAGTTTTTTATTTATTCTTTGAGACTAATCTCAAAATTTTAGTAGGCAGTCTCCCAGTGCTGTTTATAGAGTAAACAAGTACTTTGCACATCCAAAAGTGTTATTCTTGACTTAGACTAAAAGGTAAAACTCTGTTATTTATTGGTGTACTTTAACAGTACTTTGGTCCATGGACTGTTTTATAGTTTTGAAAATTGTTTTTTCCAATAAGTAGTGAAGCAAAATATATTAACCAAGAAATGACAAAAGTAATACCTAAGCAAAGGGTTATACGTCTCAAGTGTCCAGAATTTCGTCTCATATTTTTGTCTATTCCTTATAAAATTTGTTGTTTTCTGGTAAATCATTGAGGACTGATGTCTTTAAATAATGACAAGCATCTGAGTTTTAGACTTTGTACCCTTCAAAAATGCATGATAAAACAAAGTCTGTTATTTTATCAATGTTCTGTTTATAAGAACAATATTTAAAAATTGCCCTTATTTTTGGGCCTCTGTCACCCTATTATTTTAGGGTTTGCCCAAACTTCTTACACTGAGAGGCATGGGTTTGGTAGCTGGTTTAGAGGATAAAGGTTCTTGTTTTCTGTAGCCAAGGTGCAGGGTTTGAGCCTGAGTAAGTTGTACATTAATAACCACCCTTCTCTAACTAGGTAGGGCATCACACACACACACACACACACACACACACACACACACACACACACACACATGCTTCATTGTACTATGCTCCTCCACTAGTTCAGAAATCAAATCTTGCATTCTGTTCCTCAGTGAATAAGAGCATGTTCATGCATGTTAAAGTGGATGCACACAGAGCACACTGTATGGTCACAGAGAAGAACTTTTGATAATTTTAAACAAATTAATGTGGCATGTGGCCTGTGGCCACACTCCTACAACCAGCAGGCCCTAGGGAGTTGCCTATGTTGCCTAGTGCTGGATCTGGCTCTGCTTACATTCTCTATTAGGGTAAAACTGTGTCTTTGACAAAATCTTTCTGTGCTTAGAGGCAAGTCAAATATAAAGCTACTTCTGCAACCCGATGGTCTGATGAAATTTCAGCTTCCTCTTCATCTTGATGACTCCATCACACACACACTGCTACTGTTGCAGTTAATTTCTATGCACATCTCAAAGCATGGATTGAGGTATTGGTCTCCATAAGCCATGAATACAATGTCAAATTCAGGAATAAACCCCAACTGTGGAACCCTAGTATAAACAAACTATAAAATAAAAGGAAGAAATTCTTAGCCTGTACGTGTAAATTTAATACTTATTTATTTTTTGTGAATAGCCTGGTCTGGTGACCATTTTCAGCCATGACCTATCAAATGAGAGCAGAAATTCAGAAGTAGAATGCAAGTTTACATAGACAATATCCACGAGTCATTGTTACACAATATTCATGGACAGTAGTTAGGTAGAGTGCATCCTAAGTAGATTACATCCAGGTATAGAGAACAATAAGAAATAAGAAGTGCAGAATTTAAAAAGACAGCATAGATATAACAATTTTTATTCATTCAGTGTAAGAGAATGCAAAATGAAGTAAGCAGAATAATCATCTAGAGGTAACCTCAAAAAGATCAGTAACTAACTCAGAAGCCAAATTAAATCCTCCAAAAATAAGTATGAATTGAACATTGCCACTGATCATAAGGACAACCAAAAATCCTTCTTCAGCTACACCAGAAACCTTAGAGATATTAACCAGCAGTGCACAGAGTTAAAACATACCAACACATGCTCTTCAGCTAAGGACATAGTCACTATATTAGTCTCTTAAATTTAGCTCAAACTTTACTCCTCCATCCCCTCAACCTTTCAATAAGAAATACTCTAATCGGCACTGCCCTCAACACTCCCTCACCTCCAAGAATTGACGCAAGAGTCCTTTACTGTTGTTGAAACTTGGTTAGTCAACTCTCAACTAATACTTAACCCCAATAAAACACAGCTAATGATATTCTATCCCATTAGAGCCTTAGACCCAATACCACCATTCAGAATATTCTCAGCCAATAACAACCCTATCACACCTATCCAACACAGCAAACATTTAGGAGTTATCATAGATCACAACATGAAATTCGATATGTACATTGTGCAGACAATAAAGAAAGTTCATAAAAAACTCAGAACCCTATATAGATGCAAAAAGTACCTCACCAATGACAGTAAAGCCACCATCACAAGAAACCACCTACTATCTACACTCCTCTATGCCTCCCCCAGCAACCTAAACAAAGCAGACTTTAACAAACTAAACACCTGCTACAATAAAATAGCTAGGTTTGTTACTGACTCACCCTTCAGGACACATCACTGCATAGCAATCAAGCAACTATCCTGGCTAGAATTACCCAACCTGCTCACATATAACCAGCTTACAATAGCCCACCAAATTTTATATTATTCTGACAGAGTTCCTCCTCTTCAAGGTCTCTTTAATATATACTCTAACAAACGCCTATTGAGATCCACCAATAAAGCACTGGCTGACATAGGCAAAAGGAACAATAGCTGTGGGGACTCCTTGTTTTCCATTTCTGTTTCAAAAGCATGGAATACCATCTCAGTAGATGTTAGGACCACTGAAAATAAAAAGAATTTCAAAAAACTCCTCTGGTCCCATATACATAGTTTTTGGTTATGTAATTGTTCTGACCCTGGGTAGCTTCATTTAATTAGATCATATCATACCTTAACCTTCTATGAAAGCTTGCAACAGCTCCTTTCTATACTCTCAGTCAAGGTGTGTTTACTGTACTAACCAGTGATGAATGTAACCAAATGACTGAACAAAATGTCCTTTCAACTGTATTGTTTATTGTAACACATTGTGCTCCTTAGAGCATATTTACTTTTTGCTCCTTCCTTGGCCTTGAACCTGTATTTTATTAACTTTCGACCCTGTGCTGTACTTTACTAACATGTGTATTGTATTTACTGTATTTGCTGTACTAATCTTTGTGGGGCTTTTCTCCTTTGGCCTCCGCTGACAATGGGATCCACGCCCAGTTGGACTTTCCTGGTAAACAAATGTAAAATAAATAATAAACAAATAAAATAATTATGCCCCTGCCACCCCCTCTGGTCTTCTGAGAAACTCATGAATGCACCCATTAATGCCAAAATCACTAACTCCATGGGTCCTGATAATGTGCCAGGTTGCCTTCTTGCAAGTACCAGGCATTGTCTGATAGACATAACCACCATATATCCTGAAGTTCAAGGAGTGGTAGGATCTCCTATTGATATACCTCTGTGACTGTAGACTGGGTGGAAACTTTATTGGCACATGAATGCAATCTATAGACTGTAGTACCCAAGGGAGGTGTTTAGTGTTGTACAAAGCATGAATAGTGTTACCTGTCTCCTCTGCAGTCTTATGGAACCATACAAGTCTTATCCAATAGAATGATATTGAAGGATTTACTGACTGTTCATGAAACAGACACCTGTTAAACACCCAAAGTGTCTCCATTAGTTAACTGGAAAGTCCCTAAGACTAAAAATGTTACAAGGCATACATACCTTGATATTGTGGAGATAGGAAGATCTTGCATTACAATAGATTCAGCATGTGGGCAAAGTATGCTGACCAAGCTCCTGATGATATCCTGATCTACTCTGTACTAACCCACTATCTAGAGTATGTCAGCTATTGTCTGCATTGTTTTTCATTCTGAAGCCTGTGAGGGTGTTTGGCCGAATCATCACTAGTATCTGTTATGCAGATAAATGTTTCCAACACAAACTGCTGCAGCTGCAAACATGACTACTGCAGACTATAGCACCAACATTTTCAACACAACTTACCTGCAGTAAGTCACAGTTAGAAATGCAAGCACCTACACTAACATTTATAAATCACAACACTTTTCATTCCTTCATTTAAGACACCATTCTCCCATCTCCTTGTGGTTATGCACCCATTTGATTGGACTGCATTACTGCACTGTGCAAGGCGTTTTGCATCTACACAATTAATGACTATTAATGTGCACCACACTGCACTCCTTTGTATCATTACCCCTCCTTTGAGAGGTTATGACATTATGCACAAGTTCCACCCCCTCCCCTCAGGATGAATACTTTCACTTTCCCCCAAAAAGTGTCAGGCTGCTAGTCAAACACAGACCTGTGCCATTGGTTTATCCCTCTACACCATCAGAAATGGCTACTGAACACTGTTTCACTAAATGTATCCGTAATGTTTCCTGATAATAAAGGGACAGTAGTACAGTGTATGAATTACAACAACAGTGTCATAATTTCGAATCTAGTGCAAAATATTCAATTACAATTTGACCCAGACCATATTTTGTAAAACTTTCCATGTTGGCCTAATAGTTCCTCAGAGATTATTTATTTGTTTATATTTTTACAGTATTAAAATTCTTGAGGTAAAACTACTACTTCAATAGATTCCATAAAAGACAGTCTTCCCTTTGAAGCTGGATCTTATACATCTGAGCAAACACCAAGCTTTTGAGAACAATAATCTACTTAAGATCCCGATCACAGTGCCTTCTGTGTGAGGTCTGCATGTTCTTCTTATGCCTTTGTAGGTTTTTATTATGTGTTCTCGTTTCCTCCTTCATTCCAAAGACATGTTGTAAGTAAATTTGTGATCCTCCAAACTGCTTATGTGTGTGCATCTAAGTGCTTGCATGCTCAATGGACTGGTGTCCTTTCCAGTATTAGCTCTCTTCCTTATGTCGTTTGAGTGCTGGGCTAAACTCTGGATATCACAACCTGAGCATCCAAGTGCTCTGGATTATGCAGAATGCTTCACATTTAACGATGAGCAAAGCCACTGCTCCGCATTAAACAGCTGTGGCTCTGCTACACGCATTCTGATTGGTTTGTGTACCACAATTACTGCCAATCTCCATCGCAGTATACAAACCAATGCATATCTCTCTGCTGCCCTTCCACATTACACAGCATTGGCTGTGTTCTACAGTTTTTGATTGGCTCATACACTGCATTTACAGCCAATCGCTAACACGGTATACGAGCCAATCAAGTAACGAGTCTCAGGAGGACAGGAGTTGATGACGACAGATCTTCGTGAGCAAAATAACTCTAACTGTCTTCACGTGTTACAGTGTGAGATATTTATTTACATCTTTCTGCTTTCATCTCACTAAGCATTGTTTAGTGAGATGAAAGCAGAAAGATGTAAATAAACACAAGCTATCGTTATTTTTTACAATAAACACATTATAACTTTTGTGGAAGTCACTGTAGTGCAAACTGACAGGTAATGAAACAGAAGCTCGCTTGTGGCTTAGGTAACTTAAGCAGTACCCCAGCTCTTTCATGTCCTAGTTTCATAGCGTACAATATATAAGTGGAGTTGCAGGATTTCAGTGCAATGGCTTTTTTTTATAATACAGCATGCATCTTCGGTCAGTCGTTTTTAAGGTTTGGGGAAGTAGATGTCTTAGTAAAGATACTGCAGGAGCAGGGTTCAGGCATTATTATCGATAATGGAATAGAAATAATACTATGATATTGGATGGGAAAATATGTTCGTTTTCAGTAAACAAAGACACTATCAAGGGTGTAGCTGGGCATACTCACTGTACTGAGTTTTTCTAGACATCTCTCAGAAATTTTATGACAATGATACAGAACATTTAGAAATGTCTAAACTAGGGTTTATTGTATAAAGCTTTACAAAACATGCTTATGTTATATAAGAATGCACCAGTATAATGGTGTGCCCCTTTATGAGTGTATTCGGGCAACACTGTCAAGGTTGAGTAAATTTTTTTAAATGATTTGTGGGTGGTGGGGGTAGCAGCATGAGGTATGGATACAAAATATGAATTCCTGGCTACATCTTTGGACGCCATACTCTTACATTTATAACATGTCCATGTGCTTACTGTGACCAGTAAAAACAGTTTGGAAGTGAATAATTGAATTACCAGATATGTACAAAGGGCAGAGCTTGAAAGAGTGTTAATCAGCTCATCTGGCAGAGAAATGTAAGCAGTTCTTCTGAATTTTCAAACCCCTATCAACATCAGTGAATGAAAGAATCCTGAGGGTCTCAGCCCTTGGCCAAACCTGCCCAGCTGAACCTCATTTTATTCATCTGCCCCTCCATTAGGGCTGTTTTCACAACAGAAGTCGCTGAGCTCTGCCTGGCATAACAGAAAAGACAGTTTGAAGCTATGCCTCTTTCTCCCAGACCCTTCTAAATTGTAGCCTTCCGAGTTGGCCCTTCTACTAATCAGTATATCTGTGATAACATAGCCTTTCTTCCATATACCAATAATAAGACTATAATGCACCCTTTTGTATGGACTTGGCTAGGCATATGACTCAGCTCAAGAGACCGCAGAGTTTTCTTACAAAAAAAAAAAATAAGAGCATGTCCTCTGTCAGTTAACCTGACCACCTTAAGGCCCTCTCACTGTTTTCTATTTCATATTGACTATTGACAGCAGATCTTTGCCTTGCTTATAGATTCTCAAAAGATCTTGTCCTATGTAACCTTTACACATCCACAAAAGTAATACCACCTAAACACCAGCTCAAGAGACCTAGACTTCCACCGAAACTGAAATAGGACCTGTTGGTGAGATAGATATCTTTCACAGAGAATACCTCTCTTATGGAATAAACTGCCCCTAGAGGTTAAACAGATGAGCTCCATGACCTTTTTAAGCATGGCTTGGACAACTTGGATGGCAATCATAAGTGCATATCAAGTCTACCACTCTATTCCTTACTGAAAGGGGCCAAAACTATGGTGGAGTCTGGTATTAATTCATGTCTCAGTAAATGGGTGGCATTGCTGGCTAGGCTGCAAATGGTCTACTGAATCAACAATCTAGTATGAACCTATGGACTTATGAATCAATTGCTGAGGAAGGCAAACATCCATAAAAACAGGATATTCCTTTCCAGCCCCTAGTGAGATCACTGTTGTGGGCCAGAAAGGCCCTAAAGTCTCCAAACTATCTACCAACCCTTTAACAAAGAGGGGTGACGGGGGTTCCTTGCTGACTATATCGAAAATGAGACTCTGACCCAGCTGCTCTTAACATTATAAAGATCCTTTCTTTAACTTTCCCAGCTACTCTGTTCATCCCACTCCTACGTGCCTAATTCATATCCTGTCTCCTCACTTACCTGACCTTCTTGATTCCTGCTACACCCACTACCAACTGCTTCTTACCCTGTTATCCCCTCCTGCAGTCAAATTCTGTTGTCATCAGTGCTTAGACCTTCAGCTTTTGCATTAGAATGGAAATAGACTCAATATGGTGCCCTATAAGGGGAAGAGTTGTATAGACCAGCTATTTTGGCATCTACTGTGGTGCACAGTAGGAGAACCCGGATCACAGACAGAATGCCATGGCAGGGCTAGCCACTTGATGTGTAAAATATGGCTCAAAGTGATTTGATCATGTTGACTGTCACCAAATGGGCATGGGTATGTGGCAGTGTTACACCATGGACTCATGCTAATAGTGGGTGGGGTGTATGTGCCCATATTGGCCAGTGTATGCTGGCCATAAACCCCAATGGTGTGTGTCCAGTTGCCCAACAAGATAGGAACTGGGAACTTGAACTAGGCTGTTCAGTGGTATATTGGCAGGCTAGAATAGCAGATTATAAAATAAAGGTTTTGGATCTGAGAAGTGTCTTATTGAATTTTACAGATGTTCTACCATGCTCCATGGCAATGTCACATTTCGTGCAGTGTAAAAATAGGGTCTCCCACATTTTGACCATTTGTCACACATTGTTAGGGTCTGTGTTCCACATTGGCCTATTAAGAGGTTGAGACCTACAATCACAACCATAACTTGGTAAACTGGATATCAGAAAAATGAATGAATGAATGAATGAATGAATGAATGAATGAATGAATGAATGAATGAATGCACCCTAATCCCAAACCAGAGACTCCAAAGTGCAAACATCCACAGTTCTAAGATGTAGCAGAGGCAATATAAAGCAGTGCTTACGTTATTGCCAACAACACTACTATGTATGTGGATCAAGCTCCCTATAAACCCATGTGGGAGGCTGTCTTCCCCTCATCCTATAGCTTGAGATAGTCAACCATGAGGCCGGCACAACTCAGTAAAGACAAGATCTTACAAGTTGTGGATACACTTGTGAGCTCAAAGAAAAATCAATAAACTTCCATTTTCAGCAGCACATGAACTGCCTATCTCCATATGTGCTCACTGGTTTGCTACTGTAATGATAATGCACACATCCAGTGATTAAGCTTCTTACTTTTCATCTCTCCACATTCATTCACAACACTCAGTTCTGCATATCTCAGCACAGCAGACAATTATGTTTCCAACTGAAATTATATATGCTGGAAAAGATATAGTATAAATTGCTATTACATTAAAAAATATTGTCAAGTGCTTAAGAACCCTTTGTGCAGACAATGGTACCTCCTGGGATGCTATACTTGGTAGTAACAGTATGTTCTTTTTATGCTGCATTGTTTGTGCAGTCTGACAGCTACACACAAGTTCTGACTTGTTATTGTACCCATAACATTACTAGAAACAATTTTTGGCTACTTATACTATTCTCAGTTAAATGGATCTTGTAATAATGACATATCTCATGCAGTACTTACTGTTTTGTTTCACTGCATATTAGTCACTGCTCTTCTGGAGTAAATAACGTGTTCTGCACTGTAACAGCTGTAGCTGTGCTTGTAACTAATGAGGAATTTCCTCAACAATTACATCACTGTTGTGAAGTAACACTCAATGTAAACTAGATTTAACAAAATATATTCATTTGTATTTTACAACTCTCTTGCTTTAACAAATCAAATCAAATGAAAGAAAAATAAAATAGTAATCCGTCAAAGATTAATAATCACCATAGATTGATTATATAGTACTTTGAATTACATGATTTAAATGATATGATTAAGATATATTTTATTTATAAGCGACACATGCCTTCATAAGATACATCTAATCATTTGAGGATAGAGACACTGCTCATAATAAAAATTACATTTAATTATAACTAGCAAAATATTTCTATCTTCAGTTAGCTATGGTCTTGTTTATCATTTTATTATTCCTTTTCTTATAGAAATGAATCATAAAGGAAACCATAGCTAATTAGCAATAAAATGTTTTACTGGTTACTGATAATTAAATGTCACATTTTTTTTATTAGACGGCGTTATTTATTTTATACGGTTAAAAAAAATAGCCTTGATCTATAACCAGGCCATTTTGCAATGTATCATTACTTTTGTCTTTCTAGGTTTTCAGGCAGGAGTTGCATTTTTTGCCGAACACCATGACCATTTTAACTATTTTAAATAAGTTCGCAGTGGAGATCCAAATAAGGGTCCAGACCAAGACTCAAAACCAATGTTTAACAAATAGTCCACTAACGCTTTACACACAACATACGTTTTCGAAACATCTTCTTCAAAGTGCAAACATAGAATGACAACAAACTACTCTTAAATAAATACCCATATTCTGAGATAATTAACCAATAAGAGTATGGTCAAACAATTAAACAATAAAGTATGATTGAATTATAAACATTTTTCTACCAAAGTAGAAGCACTCAATCCAGGATAGCAACACTGATAAAATAAAACATTGCCATCATAAATATAAATATAAAATATAACTATGATTAAAATCATACCTGAGGAACATTTTAAATTGAATTAAATAACTACCATGTTCATAAAAAATGTTTTATAGACCATACATATAATAGTTTTTAAAGAATAAATTAAATTAAAACATTCCTTGGGTCATATGAAAATGTGCGTAATACTGCCATCAAGTGGCAGTTTACAATTTAGCACTTCTCATTTTTAAAACAGAAGATATAGAAATCATATAATTTAAACCTGGTCTTTTTGTAGCATCCAATGTTATCTGCCAAAATAACTCCCTGTATTCTAATTTAGTTTCCCACATGCCACCCCTTAATTCCTTAGGGACCACTTCTAAAACAAAAAAACTATTTTAAATATTAAAATCATAAAATGGTACTTTTTAGATAAAAAATGTGTATCTTCTAGTTTTGTATATTTAGCCTAAATTTGACATGTAGTGTCCTTTAAAATGCATTAATAATTAGAACAATTTTTTTTTCTTTCATAGCAGCTAGTTTATAACATAATGCTGCATATTTTTTACCAATTAACTTTAGTTTCAGTCATCACATTTCATGGATATGTTCTTGGCTAAAACTTTAAGGTGAAATGTATCACTTCTTTGCTTTATACATGTACCATTGTAGTTTTTACCACTGGTTATACATTACAACAGAGCTTTCTTGCTGTATGATTCCCTATGAATTAATAAATTACTTGAAAAATAAGCAAACTTTTTTCTGATGAATGTCCAAGTGTGAAGGCCCTACGACATCAGGGCATCCTTCAGTGGCTTCCCATATTACGCTTATACTAAAATTAGAAATTGATTTAATTTCTCTGTCATGTTTGAGGAGTTCTGCACCTTGATTATCTGCAAAGCAAATCTCAATGCAAAACAAATCAAGAGTATTGTATAAGTGCACCACCTATTGGGATGAGGACAAATTCAGTTATACTACTTGTAATTCCACAGGTTGCAGAGTAATTTTGGAGTATCTATCTACTTTACACATACACACACACACACACACACACACACACACACACACACACACACACACACACACACACACACACACACACACACACACACACACATATGTATACACACACACACACACACACACATATATATATATATATATATATATATATATATATATATATATATATATAAAATAGATATATATGGGTCTACTTCATTTCACTGAAAACTCATTTCATTGAAACTCATTTCATTGAAAGCTCATTTCACTGAAACTTAGCTGCCTAAGCACAATTCACTCAAAGCTCACTTTACTGAAAACCCATCGGACTGAAACTAATTTTGCTGAAAGGTATATGCCCTGTTCCCCACTGTAGTGTGATCCTGGAGTTAGTATATATAGTAAGGATGGTGTGGGGGGCACACAGTTTGGGTAAATATTGTCTTCTGGAAAGAGTAATTCATTTGACTTGTAAGTATCCATGTCTATGGTTTACAATGTTTAAAATAAGTGGGGGGTTATGCCCCCACACTCCCAAATTTGGGGGACTGTGCCCCCCACACCCCACTGAAATGAGTTTTCAATGAAATGAAGTAGATCCATATATATATATATATATATATATATATATATATATATATATATATATAGGTCTTCTTTTTCTTATCGAAAGGTCATGCTTTCAAAAAGAAAAAGTATGATCCCATTTATAGGAAAGTACACTTAAACGGAAGTGCACTTTTGCAACTACCAGTTCACCGAACCGGTAATATTAAAAAAAAAAACACGGCAGTAACAAAGCATGCTACTGTGGGGATAAGGGAATATACTTGTTTTCTCACTGTAGTGCAATCTTGGAGTTAGTATATATATATAAAGTATCAGGGGTGTAGGGGAGCAAGCCCCCCTGTAAAAAATGACTTCATAGTGTTTTTTTATATTACCTGTTCGGTGAACCAGTAGATGTGAAAGTGCACTTTTGTTTAAGTGCACTTTTGCTTAAATGAGTTTGTACTGTTCCTTTTCGAAAGTATGAGCTTTCAATAAGAAAAAGTAGACCCATATATATATATATATAGATATATATACATATATATATATATATATATATATATATATATATATATATATATATAGTTTAGATGCATTTGGCCGCACGACTAAAGGTCGATCTGTCATAATGCCGAACCTAAATGTCGAATCTCGTACACCCGAATGCTCGGAATGTCGCGTGCAACTAGAATTCAAAATTCCCAATCACACAACCTCTGTAACAAGAGCTACCATGGGTTGAGAGGGAGGAATAGTAGCCTGGCTGGCATTCGATAATCTCGGGTACGACATCCGCATTTGACATTACGTGATCCTGGGGTTCTGCTGTCGACACGTTCGCGTTTGCACATTGGTCATTCATGCAAATGCATGTATACCATATATATATATATATATATATATATATATATATATATATATATACACACATGTGGTTCTACTTTTCTTCAACAAATTTACACTTCACCGAATGTCAGAAAGCTGAGTACAAACAACAGAAACTGCACTTTAATGATAACCCACCACTCTGAACTACACTATGCCGAAACTTAATATCATGAAAGTTTACATATGTAACACATCCCCTGCAACTTATATATACCAACTACAATTATATATACCAACTCCAAGATTGCACTACAGTGGGGAAATGGGTATATTCTCTTATCCTCACTGTACCATGACCTATATGAAAAAGATCCAGTTTACGTCCCACTCCCTTTATTACTTTAATACAGAAAAAACACCATACCTGCTCTTCTACATGATATCAGAACTTTGCGTTTTCATTAAAGTGCAGTTTCAGTTGTTTGTGTTCAGCTTTCTGACATTCGGTGAAGTGTGAATTTGTTGAAGAAAAGTATACCCACATATATATATACATATATATATATATATATATATATATATATATATATGTGTATGTATGGGTCTACTTTTCTCCTCCACAAGCTTGAAGTTTCAAAACCTCAAACTGCAATGGTCGAGACCATAAGATCGTAGTTTTGAAACTTCAAACATTTTGAATGGAGATCACTAAACAGTGCAGAATGGGAAATTTACTGTTTTCCTCACTGCAGTGTGATCTCACAGTATTTATTTAGCAGGGTTGTTGGGGTGTGGGGGCTTGCCCTCCTTTAACAACATAAAAAAAATGTTGTTTTTATTTTTTTATTACAATTTTGAAGTTTCAAAACTTTGATCTTATGGTCTCGATCATTTACAGTTTGACATTTTGAAATTTCGAGCTTGTAAAGTAGAGCCACATATATATGTGTACGTGTATAAAAAGATGGATAATTTGGTTTAAATGAACTTAAGACAAAAAGTAGTTAAATATCATGATGAAATAAGCCCCGACTTTTAAGATATATTTATTTACATACAATATATTGTATAATTGCTTATTCAGTAGTGACACATTCACAGTACACAGCAAAAACAAAAATGACAGTGGGGAAAAAGTTAAAGTTCTGTGCTTTCAAAGTCCAGTGATATTTCTGTTGTTAATTATTGTGTTTTCATGGATTGTTCTTTAATAGGTGATTTATCTGAAGTGCTTATTACAGGAAGTTCATTCATTACAGGAAGTGCTTGAGCAATACTTGGGGATACAATCTTATAATGTTAATCATATCGGCTTTAGTGTTGAAACTAGCATCAGTTAACACAATGAATTGAAAGCTACAAATAAAAATGTTTTAACAGGGATTTCCATAATGTGAACTTTCATGGTAGTGCTTAAAATATTTAGAATAAAAAAAAATTAGAAATGTTTTCACAATTTGTATAAGGTGACACAGATTTACAGCTGATGGGCACAATAATGACCTTTGAAACTATTTACAAAATTGCTGAAATTTTAAAACAGACATGATGACAGTCAATTTTGCACAAATTAGAGCACTATTAACATAGCAAATTTAAGTCTTACATTGTACATCTTCACAGTTTAAAGTAATGACCATTGTCACAAATAACCAGCAAACTCTTTTCTTA
>NC_056744.1:1100034433-1100079433 GCF_019279795.1 Protopterus annectens
TTCAAAGTTGTCCTCAAATCTCACTGTCTTCAAAGACTTCCAGCAATACTTAGGACTGCCCCAAGTTAATATTCAGTGGTATCCCCCTAGTAAGACCTAGAGGTAATTGTAAATATACATGGAGACAAATTTAACTAAAATGACTCCACTATGTCCCCTCCATGCTTCCCATTCCACACCACTCACTCAACTTCCCCCTTAATATCACCATATAACAAGTATTAGATGACCTGTTCCAAAACAGTATCTCAGGCTGCTTTCTTGCTAGTATAAAACATTGCCTCACTGATCCCCTTATTGACCTATTTAAACTCAATATTTCTACTTGTGTTCTTGAAGTCTGGGGAAGAGCTGTGATGGTTCTCCTTCCTCAATGGGGCCCAAATACTGACCCAGAAATAATAGACTGATTAACCCTGACATGCATCCTAAGTTAGGTAAAAAAATCATAAATAAGGAGATCAATGGCCTTCTGTCCTTCAACCTTTACTAATTTGGCATTGCAAAAAGTAAACACAGTCTACTTAACCCAGCTGACTTCTTTGAAAGAGTCACAGGGGCACTAGTCAAAGACGAATCAGTACACATCACTGACCTAGACCTGGGTAAAACCTTTGACATTATCCCACATTCTGGAATCATTGACAAACTGACCCAACTAAATACCAACCTCTATGTAAGTCCTTTTAATGCAAACTAGTTAACAGATAGAACCCCATTCCACTACAGTAGGAGATACACTTTCCACAAAAACACTTGTCACTAGGGGTGCCAACCAGGGGTTAATTCTGGGGTCATTATTCTTCAGCTTATACTTTTCTAATACTAACACTGACATCTGTGGCCTCTGGCTGACCAGGCTGATGAAGACTACTGATGTTTGCCAATTTGGAGCTTTTTTAAACACTCCATGACATCCATATCATTCAAGAAGAGTCGCCCTATCCATACAAACGTATGGTGTCTAAACCTCTGACTAAAGCTCATTGATAAAAAGTGCAGTGCGGCTCTCTTGGGAAAGAAGAATACCCTGTACCTATCACATCACTGACACACCTTTCAAAACAGATACATTCATTAGAGACCTGGGCATGTTCCCAGACAATGAACTGTCCTTTGACTACCACATATCATCTGAAGTGAGAAAATCCTTTTACCTAGCCCAGCTGGTTACCAAAGAATATCCTCCAGGTGCATGGAGGTTATAGTCCATCTCTGCACCACCCTTGCCATATTATGTATGCAGCCCTGTAGGCAGTCTCAGCAGGTTCTTAACAAAAAGATTTGACACTTTTATTAAGGATTCACCTACAGAATCCTACTATGTTCTTGCCATCACTAGAGGAATAGCATAGAGGTGTAAACCCAGACTAATGGATGAGACCCTGCACATGTGCTCCGGTGTAGTCATTAACATGTATTGATGTGTCCACATGCACTCCTTACACTGGCATTACCAAAGGTAAAGTTCAGTGAACCTTTAGGTGATGTCATGTAGGAAATATTAATATGTTACAAAGGATTTTATTTTAAACTTTATGCCTTAAAACAGCCATGATTAGAAAGAAAATTCAGCATGGCACTAAAGGGATCACATGCTGTGGAGCATAAGTTTGATATAAAATTTTGATGGGGCACTTTAAATATGGTTACAAAGGGAAAAAAGAACCGATAAGAGTTTTGCATAGTGCAGCATTCATAGACTTTAATGTTCAGGGCCCCGCAGATATGCTGTGGTGTAAAGAACACAGATATACCCATATGCACTGCCTGCATTGATATCGCAGAGGGTAAAGTTTAATAAACTTTTTTGGTGTTGTCACATACGGAAAATTAATATGTTAGTAAATTTTGCACATAAAAATAGGGCCTATTGGAAAGAAAATACATTATAGCACAGCAGGCATCGCATACTCTGGTGGATAAGTTAAGTGGAAAATTTGGAAGGGCCCTTTAAATATAGATGCTGAGAGGAAAAAGGAAACCAATCTGGTTCACTGGGGCAGAGCCATAGCTACCTTATCTGGTACGCAGTGCCTGGTCAAATTGCACACTACTGCCTTCTCCACACTAGACAAGGGCCAGCACTAGCTGTTCAGTTTCAGCTACCCAGCTCTTGCAGTACCTGAGATATTCAAATATGGGTTGACTAGGTTGTAGTCAGGGCTTTATCTGTATATTATGCAGAAGCAAGCTATTTTAACCAATATTTACATTTTCTAAACCCTTTTGCCTTTTATCAGCCTTGCCATGCATACATACGAAATGAAACATTGGTCTCATCTAAAAACAACTTAATTGTGGTACTCAGCAATGAATAAGGAACATGTCACTTCTCTGGGTATTCACTATTGCCTAAATGCCATATAGTGCATGGAGCTCCATGATTGCTCTCCGATATTGTGAAAAAGACAAACCACTTAAGTGCTTCTGTAGCTTGAGACCTCATCATAACACTTTTTAAGCAGCTCCAAGATTGCAAATTGTGCTATTCAGTAAAACCTGCCAGGAATGGATAGCAAATGACACAGGTAGAATTAAAACAGATGTTTTTCTGCCTGTTGCTTGTGTTAATAATCTTCTCCAACTTCATTACCTGAATGCAAGCCAATGAGTCGTGCCGTCTTTTTGACATTGTTCACTTAAGTTCTTAATGGCTTTAAAAGCTGTCAAAACACTTAGTGCTTTTTTTGGTAGTTACTGCTACATGGGGCAGATGAAGTTCCATACACGAAAAAGATTTATGACTGAGTCTCCAATTCTAACCCTGCATTATGTATTCTTAGCTTCGCTCCTGAGGTGAACTTCTTGGCATCCAAGTCTCGAACACATAATAAAGTGATAACAATCAGAGATCTGCTTATAATCCTCTATAACAGTTGCCTACCATCACCCATTCATTAATTGTTTTCTAGCCTTATTCTCTGCTTTGAATAATTTTATACCGATCTGGTCAGTAAATGGGACAGTGGGCAGTCTGTACAAAAATATTAAAGAATAAATATTTGGAAGAAAGCCAGTAATTCATTTTACTTTTATCTTTTCCCAAATGAGTGTGTGGTGAAATGTTTGTTACTTTTAATAGCACATTAAATCATGATATACAGCTGAATGATGCATGGAAGAAGACAGAATCTGTTAATGACTTTAAACATTCTTGAAGGAAATTCTTAACGTGCAAAAAATGTTATTTTAAATGAATCTGCAGTACTTTCAAACAATTTATATACTGTGACAATAGAGCAAATACACACTTATGGTCTCATGCTAAACAGTTAAATGACTACCTGAATAAGACCGCATATCTTTGTCTTATCTTTTTGACAAGTGATTTTAGACAAACACTGTTTTTGTTTTGAAGTCTGGCTTTCCTCAGATACAGAGGCCTTTGCCTTGCAATCATCTTAGGTATATGATTTATTTTCTATTCTAGGAAATCTTTAAACAAGCAGCAGAAGCCTGAACTTAAACATGATAAAACTTGCCTGACTAGGATCCTTAGAGATTAAGTAGATAATCCCTATAACAGCAGGCTCTTTTCTAAATGAAAATGAAAGGAAATTATTCAAGCCATTAGTAAAATGATTTTTCTCACTTATAGTTTACCTTATTGCACACATAATTCAACGGAGTCAGCTCAGTAAAGCGAATATCAGATGTTATCACTTATGACATTCAATACTCGCAGTCACTGCATACCAACGGACATGTTCTAGACAGAGTGAAATTTCAGAATTCTAAAAATTATATTTATTGGAGGCTTGCCCAGTAAACATTATGCAGTGGTCTATCCCCTAACTAGTTAAACTGCTTTTGGAATTTCAGTTTTACCAAAATCTCACTGTATTAGTGGGGGGGTAGTTTAAACTGTAATTGGTCTACTCACTCTGCATTTGTTTTTTTTTTCTTTTAATTTAAAATTTTAGCTGAAATAGTAAACAAAGTATTGCACTGTTTCTTGATTACTGGAGTAATTTAAAATACACATAAAAGGAATTTAACAGGGAACACTGCAACTATGGAACCATAATGCATGCTGCCAGTCACACCACAGACACACATGTGAGTGTGTGTGTGTGTGTGTGTGTGTGTGTGTGTGTGTGTGTGTGTGTGTGTGTGTGTGTGTGTGTGTGTGTATGTGTGTATGTGTGCGTGTGTGCGTGTGTGTGTGTGTGTGTGTGTGTGTGTGTGTGTGTATACATATATGTGTGTGTGTGTGTGTGTGTGTGTGTGTGTGTGTGTGTGTGTGTGTGTGTGTGTGTGTGTGTGTGTGTGTGTCTATATTTATAGATATATATACACACACATATATATGTATACACACACACACACACACACACACACACACACACACACACACACACACACACACACACACACACACGCGTACATACATCATACACACATAATGTACAAGTATATATGGTTTACAATCACAGTCTTGAAAATCATACTCCTGAGACTGTAATATCAAAAGACCAAAATGATGAAGACCATAATGTCAATTTCCTAGATCTATTCCCTGTAAGACCCATGTTATCACATGTTCCTGGGTTCACACCCCTGCAGAACCCATGTTAGCACTCATTCCTGGGTTCACACTGAGAGGGAGATTTGGTATTTAAGATTTTTAGGCATGGTGGTGTTCACCATTTTGGCCTTTTGATATTATAGTCTCAGGGTTATAATTTTCAAGATTGTAGGTTTCAAGACTGAATATATTGAATGAATGAATGAATGAATGAATGAATGAATGAATGAATGAATGAATGAATGAATTAATTAATAACATAACTGTCACACATTTATCTTCTTAGCTCACTACTGTCAGAACACAGTGTACAACTCACTGTAAGCCCTCTCTGACCAAGCTCAGGAATCAAGGAGAAAGCTAAAATATAGTGATGGCCAAACAGCCAAGATCAGGGACAGCTATTAGCCTGATATACTTAGCAGCTTTCATCATTTGCTTCTGCATTTGTATGCTTTTTTTTTAAGGTTATTAAGTTTGAAACTCATTTGTCATGAAAAAAAAGAAAAACTTTACAAAGGACCACACCAAAATATGAGGTACAAACCTAGATACTTTCTGCAAAATCAGGGACGGTTGGGAGCAATTACCCCCCCCCCCCACATATGCATACAGATACACACACAAACACACATGTGACCACCAGTTACAGCCACTTGTATGACTGACTGTAAACCACAGATGTCTGACTGTGATCAAATGAATGAATAAATAAACAACTGCCACACAGGGATTTATCTTCTCAAGTTAGTCTCATTTGAATTTAGTGTTCAGTCCACTTTAATCCCATATCTCTTAACATCTTAGCTCAAGAATCTTGGAGAAATCTAATAATGAGGGACAAAGGACTAAAATGAGGGATAGATATTTCCTTTAAATTCTTAATAAAATTCAGCAAAAGCATAATAATGCGAAACAAGCCACCAGGCTTATTTTAGCAACTTTCTAAGTCTGAAATTGAAATATCTGTCATTATTTAGCAATTGCAGTCCTCACTGACTTGTCAGAATACCACAAATGTTACAAGAAAATAGTCATATGAGGCAAAAATCAGAGTCAGCTGAGGCCTTCTATGCCCCCCCATAGCTTTCAATACTTCTTTGTTCATGGATTCTAGACAAGGCTAACCGTATTGAAGAGACAAACAACCAAAATCAGACAATTTTTAAATATAGTTATTGCTATTCAATTAAAATGTTAATAAATCAAAAGGTTTTCACCAATATGCATTTTTAGAACATATCTGGCTTTACATACTGATTGTAGTTATTAATGATTTACCATACAATTAAAAATTTTTTGAGATAAAGAGCAAAATAATGCAGCAAAATCAGGAACGGTTGGGACATAAGCCTCCCACACATTTATATATACATACATAAATACACACACACACACACACAGACACACACACACATACGCACACACACACACACACACACACACACACACACACACACACACACACACACACACACACACGCACACACACCCTGTCTGTCCTCCAGCCCCCCCCACACACACACACACACACACACACACACACACACACACACACACACACGCACACACACACACCATGTCTGTCCTCCAGTTCCCCCACACACACACACCCTGTCTGTCCACCAGCGCCCACCCACACACACACACACCCTGTCTGTCCTCCAGTCCCCCCCACACACACACATCCTGTCTGTCCTCCAGTTCCCCCCCACACACACACACCCTGTCTGTCCTCCAGTTTTCCCCCCACACACACACACACACCCTGTCTGTCCTCCAGTTCCCCCCACACACACACACATCCTGTCTGTCCTCCAGTTTTCCCCCCACACACACACACCCTGTCTGTCCTCCAGTTCCCCCCCACCCACACACACACCCAGTCTGTCCTCCAGCCCCCCACACACACACACATCCTGTCTGTCCTCCAGTTCCCCCACACACACACATCCTGTCCGTCCTCCAGTTTCCCCCCACTCCCATAGTATTTGAAGTGCCATTATGCCTGGTGGCTAGTTATTCCCATCACCCCTGATCACCATACTACTGTTGACACTGTTATGGCACTTAAGAGTATTCCCTAGAGGTCTAGAGCCTCCCCCCATTCCCCCAACCCTGTATTGCTGTCTGCTGTCATGACATTCAAGGATTATTTTCCAGTGGTCTACTGATTCTTGCCACCATGTTCATGGTAGGCAGTTGAAAATTGCCTTTGGCTGTGTTCCATACTGCAACATAGTGGGGATGGCCATGCTGATCTACACAGCTGAGCAATTTCTTGAATTGCCCAGCCAAGCAGATGCCTTCCTGGAGGTGGCTCCAGGCAGAGAACACACGGCTAATGAGCATATGCCTCCCCACCCACAAATGCCTCATTAGCATTCAACTCAGCTGTGGAACCAGCTCTTCAGGAAGATAAATGTCTTTGTGTTAGAGAACCATGTAGCACCATATTAGGGTGGTTGCTACATTGGGGAAAGGCATTGCAACATGTAAACTGAGGTATACACATTTTGGAACCTTCATGAATCCTCATCACAGTTTGTTTTGTTGGCTTCATATCAGCACATTAAGCATATAGCAATAGGGACTTTAAATTTAATGTGGCATGTTGGAAGACCCTTTCATTCCTAATTCACCTTTTGTGCAAAATTAAAATTGTGTGATGCTGAATTCATTATAGATTCTACATCTGAGACCGTATATAAGAGAAACCAAAAGAACAGGCAGTTCAAATAAGATGTACAAAATCTAACATTCATAAAGCCCGGCTCTGTGGAATAGAGGGATGGAGCCCTCTCTATGACTAGGTGTCTGGGGTTCAGTTAGTAGCTATGGTACTGAAGGAGCCAGGCAGAGTGGAGGAGTTAAGGGGCATGGGCTACTTTCATCTACCAGGAGAGTGGGGACTGGTGCATTCATGCAGGGGCACATGTGCCATTGCAATTTCCCTAGTGGAAAAACTACTGATAATTTCTTCATTCCACTGCATTTCCTCTCCCTGACACTTTGCTAGGTGAATATGGGGAAGGTGGGCATAAACAGAAAAATCTCAAACTATCCGAATGGCTATTTAAATGATGGCCCCTCCCAGTCAACCCTCAACCCAGTGATGGAAAATGAATAGGCCAGTTGGCTGGGGGAGGGGGTTTGATGACTTACAAGCAGTGGGGGAATGAATAACATACAACATATGTCCAAAAACATTCATAAGTGAAATAGTGAGCTTTTTGATATATAGTAGATGTTTATTGATTTAACAGAAGTCTTTGGTTAGTATTGGTCATAGTCCTGAAGAGGCCTTAATTGAAAGACACAGACAAGTTTGTTTTTAGGATTATGATAATGTTTCTTATGGAGTAATAACAGTAAAAGCAAAAAAAAAATTAAAATAAAATATAAAAAAATAAAAATAATAAGATGCCTGCTTAGTTCACTATATATAAGTGTAATTTGCAAATTATGCAGAGAATCACATACATTAAAAAGTAGTAGGTGCTAAATTCATCAACGTTTTGGCAAGGGATAACAGTGAATGGACAGTTCACTAAATACAAAATAATTGAAAGTCGTGCAGAATTAAACAAAATATTCAAGATGAAGTTTTTATGTAGTGAAGTCAACTCTTTTAGAATGCATTCCTGCCTCATGTCTTGTGCATTGGAATTGTGTCATATGCCCCTTGAGAGTTATAATTGTTTGCTAGGTCACTGGCCCTTGGGACAAGGATAAAGTCTTAGCTGCTGTGGCTTCATCTGACGAATATGCAATTAATACTATGGCATGTGATGCTGCTCCACTGGCCACTGCAGAATTCTTTGTCTCTCTAAGGACTAATGTGTGTCTAATCCACTTTAAAGTGAAAAGATGGTGCAGAAGTTACCACCACTAACAATCAAATGTTCCATTTTTTTAGCACTGTAAATGTATTGATGCATTCTTCACACATTTATGTCTAAAATGCATATTAATTATACTTTGTGTGTTACAATCAGTTGGCCTATGAAATAATACTACTGTTTATAGATGCAGTGACTCTCACATAAGAAAGGTAAAGAGATTTGTTAACAATATTGTTGCTGAACGGTTATGTAGTACAAGCTACATATCTGATTTAACACATTATGCATTCTGAAAACAGTATCAGTTTCATGTTTCATTCCTTTTATCATGCAACTATGAATGTTATGATAAAGGGTATGCATAAAAACCTTTCAACAGGCATTCCATGAAGAAGTACATTAGCAACCAATGTGGATGTAGGTCTTGAGAAATTATTACGAATTTCTAAATTAGACATGATAAACTGAGTAAATTATCCTTGCAGATATGTGATATCTTTATTGCTTAATATGCTGAACAGTACACTTTACTTTTATTTTAGAAATGTAGAGGGAATGGTATATTAGCTAAGACAACTTACTAAAGAACAATTACCTTCACATTAAACATCATACTGCTTTTTCACATTCTATTTTGCAATTTACTTCTGAAGTGCCGACATATATACCTTCTCCCAATGAAATAGTTTCACTTATAAATGAAGCTGTATTTTGCATAACTTCCATTGCAGATTTCTTTTTTAATCCATTGCTCATTTAATTTTTATCTTGTTGTTCAGACATGGGCTTAAAATTAAATGTTCAATTATACACTGAAAACATAAGATGAAATAGCCGTTTCCTAGAGACAGTGCAAAGTATCCTGAGAAATCATTTTCAAACAAAATACAAAATACAGTTAAAGAATACTGTCTAAAAGCTAAAAATAAAGATCAAGTCATGCAGTGATTGTTATGAGTAATATGTAATTTGGTAACTTAACATTTTCACTCAGAAATAAAAATATGTATACATTTCTTCTGAGCTCATTCTAAAAGTTCCTTGTATCCATAAAAGAATAATTGCATCTTGTTTAACTGATATAAGATTATTTAACAGCAAAATATCTAAAACCTTGCCAAGCCACTACTTAAAACAGCAATATTTGAAAGGTCGAAAAACGCAAAAATGTTTTTATCAGATTGGCAAGCACCGCTGTATCCCCCAATATGGTGACATGCATTGACCAACTGACCTCTGAGAAAGAGTAAATTTCCTGTTTATTTTATTTATTTAATCATTCATTCATTTATTGACTGGATGGTCCCAAATGAGCACAGGTTTTCTAGTCAACGCACATAGGTGATAGTCAATTTTAAATGCAATTAATGCAGGCATCATAGAGAATTCAAATAAGACCAGTGATGACCAAAGCAAACAATGCATTACAGATACCAGCATATGTGACAACATAACACCTTGTAATATATAGTATCACTGACAAAATTAATATCTAGACCAACAAAAATTTATGCTGAAAGAGATGTAAACAAGTATAAATTGTGATGTGCAGACATAAATGTTTTCTGATATAAACATGACGTATCTTCTTACCTTTACGTTTTGTTTTATTTTTCAGTTCTAGTAAAGAATGGTTAACCATTAAACACATCTATAGATTTAAAAACTGACCACTATGTAGTCATCAGCGTCAGAAAAGTATATTCTATAGTGTACCTAATTCTAACAGGCATGTCTAGTCACGGCACAGAGATCATTGTTCTACTTTGTGTCTCACTGATCAACCTGTCATTAGAAACAGTGTAATATTTCATAATTTTCTAACACGTCACCGAAAGAACTTGAAAAGCTACAGTCATTCCTTACTACAAAAATTCCAGGGTTAAAAATATGAACTAGTGAGAAATGCTTTAGGAAGTGTCAGTATGTTTTGTATCTCACAGGTAACAAAGAGGTGATCTGGGCATATTCTATAAGGTAATGTTTGTTTTAGTTCTTGTTGAAAGTTTGTGCCTTGAATGCATAGCTGGAGGAGCTAACATCAGACAGGCAGAGCCGGAGAGCCATATACTAAAAATGAAGATCGCTGATAAAAAGCATGATAGATACATTACACAACAGCTTCCAAGATTATGGAATAACCTTCCCATAAAGTCAACAGTCATTAACCTCCTTCAAAAAATAATCTTGCTATGTATATGGGAAGTAAAAAAATATCAGTGTGATGTTATAGCAATCAAGCTTTTTGCAGTCCAGTAGATTTGCTTGACAACTGAACCTGTTAGTCCTTTTTGTAGACCAAGGTATTTATCATAAATGGCTTCTAAACCATTGCTACTCATTTTCAGATCACACCACATTAGGTTTTTCCTGAAATATCACATTACTTTCTATAGTAATTTATTTCAAAATTTCCTACATTTTAACCATTATATTGTAGACTGGTAGCCCAATAAATTCCAATATAACAGGATATTTATAGTTTCATTGGCAGCAGAATATAGAATCTTACTAATAAAACAAACTATACCCAACAGGGTAAAAACTGTTAAAAATAAAAACACAAAATTCACGAACTGCACCACACTGTTTAACGAAGAGCTGAAAGCTCCCAAATACTAAGCGCTTTCACCAACAACTGATGGCTGAAGAAGCCATCAGGTGATGGTGAAAGCGCTTAGTATTTGGGAGCCTTCAGCTCTTTATTAAACAGTGTGGTGCAGTTCATGAATTTTGTGTTTTTATTTTTAAGACTATAGAATCTAGTACGAGAATCTGAGGAAATAGGTTTACTTTTTTTTTCTTTTTTTTGTTGAATTAACTCTTGAATTAGAAACAACATTAGTTAATTAAGGCAGGTGCTCTTTAAAGATTTAAGAGAAAATTCCTGTTGTGTCCCAAAACATTTTTGCATAAATTATGGGTAGAAAGCATGCCTTGAATAATTGTTTCTATCTCTTAATATAATATGCAAAATCTAAAACCAGTCTAGACATCAAAACCAATGGCTTCCTAGCTCTAAAAGCCTTAAATGTGAATGAGCTACCAAATACTCCCTCACACTCGGCCCTCAAAATGACCCATAACATTCTCTGTAAGCCTAAAATGTGCCCAAGTAAATACCCAAGAGACAGCTAAGATCTCAAAATAAATATCTAGTAGAAACTCAAAGACTGAATAACAAGACTGGAATTCTCTAGATGTACATAGCAAAATTATAGACCTCCCCTCCAACTTTCATTAGTCTAAATATAGCCTATAATCATTTCAAGACATGAAAAGAATACCAAGCATTAAACAGAATTTTCTATGCACTTAACCCATACATTTTATATAATAATTTCAAAACATACAAAAATAGCACATAGTAAGTAAATGGAACATGCTAAGCACCTAATCTCTACAATATATAAATATATATCATAATAACTGCTACATTGCATTGCAGCCCAGTTTCCCTATCTCACAACACTCATCACTAAAGCTCTTCTCCTAATTCTGAAGTGTACTGTTTGCAAACCCTACCACCCCTTATCTAACAGAGTCTTTATAAACTAACTAGCAAGTAATATTTTTATTACCTTAAATTTCATACTCCCTCAAACGTCAGTGCCTAAACGTGCAAATAGTACTTCTTCTCTAGATGCTTCCACTTGCTTAGGTAATTTGGTCACATTGACTACCTTTCAATCTCTTAGCACATGAAATGTGGACAAAGCTTAAAATAATGGGGGACAAAGACCAAAAATAGAGAAAGATTGTAAATATAGCTCTTATAAACTTTGAAAGTTGCTAGAACAGGATTTGTGTCAGCATGTATTTTCTGAAGGATATGATGTCTATAACTCAAATGTATGTCTTTATTTAGTGACTTCAGTCCTCAGTGATTTGCTAGAAAACCATACATTTTATGAGGAACAGACCAAAAATAGTAGGCAAAAATTTGGACATTCTATGAAAATATGGACAGTTTTTTTTATTTTTTATTTTTTATTTTACATTTGTTGACCGGGCTAGTCTAGCTGGATATATTTCCATTTTCAGTAGAGGCCCGAGGAGAAAAGCTCCACATAAAACATAACAAAGAGACATGATAATAATAAACACATAGAATACAAAGAAAAGAAAAAAAAATTGTAATAAAAATTGGTAATAATAATAAAAAATGGTGAATAAGATCAATAAAAATTAAGGCACATAATCAATAGTAGTCATGACTAGAGTTAAATCAGATTCAAAGCATCTTACTTAATACAAACAGGCTATATCTTAAAGCTTCTGCTATAATAGGATAAAAGTACAAGTAGGAGGAGAAGTAAGAGGAGTAGTGTTAGGTAAAATGAAGGGAGGAGACAGTAGTTAAGAAGTAAGAGAAGAAAAGGGCTAACAAGAGGAGATGGGAGAGGAGAGAGAAGTAGGTAGAGCAATGAAGGATTGGAAGGAGGAAGAAAGGTAAATACTAAGTATAAGTACATAGTAGGGTTATATAAAAATAAATAAAATAAAAATAAAGTTGAGAGGTTTATACCCCAACCCTGTGTAAAAATGGAAAAAAGGGGAATGATGGTGATGACTTTATATATGGGTCTGTCAAAAGAGGTCAAAACATACAGATGTGGATATATGTTTCTCAACATAAGGAGTCAGATTGACAGATGTTTGTGAGATCAACAATCTCCAGGGTTGGGGAATATGCCCTTTCTCTGAAGATTGTTTGAGTTCCTTTTTGTTTAAACTTTTAATTTGCACATGGAGCATAGCACCTTGTTGACATTTGCATTGTTAACATTTTGCGGTCGACATTATTGACATCAATGCATCAATGTTCAGGTATTTTGACCATAGTAAGTATACTTCTCTGTATATATACAAGATACATATATATATATATATATATATATATATATATATATGTTTGGTTGACTGCATATTTGTGTAACAAGAATGTAACACTATGAAATATAAAAAGTATACAGAAGAATGACTGCTGACTGCACATTTGTCTGAATTTTGGAAAGCTGAATAGTTGACAGGAGCATGAAGAGAGGTTGATAAGATTGTGTAAAGTGAATGTTAATAATTTTTCTAGGGAGACTTAGGGAAAGAGGTAACAACAGTAAGATGAGGTTTGGCATAATGGTTACGGTCTTCATCTCATAGACACACGGTGCAGTGTTTGATTCCAACCTCAAATTATTGGCTAGGCTTAAAGTGGCCCTTCAGAGCACTTACCTGAGTATGAACCTATGAAAATGAGTTGTTTATGATCACACAGCACTGGGAAAATAGAATATGACTTTATCCAAGATGATGTGATCTTGATATAGCAGGGGTGTGGAGGTGCTGGAGGCTTACCTCCAGCACTAAATGAAGTCTATTGCAATAGTATATGAGATTCAGTAAAAAACATAAAGTAGTATTTATTGCTCATATTATAGGATGCGTGTTTTGCTGTTTGCTATTAAGTACAGTTGCTCTTTTTTCATTCAGTGATTTGATGGTCAGTCTTTCTGAGGTTGACCATTGATGTGTATGTGTGTGTGTGTGTGTGTGTGTGTGTGTGTGTGTGTGTGTATGTTATGTATTGCCCCCCTGCATAAGTGTAAAAAAAGACTCCTTAAGTACTGTGCACAGTTTTGGATGACATTAATGGAAAAGAACATAAGTCTGATGGGAGGAATTCAGAGGAAAACTACTGAACGGATCCAGGAGGTGAACTGGAAGGAATATGATGAAAGGCTAGAGGAGCTACAACTGTTCTCACCTGAAATCAGAGGAGGTGAGGAGGGCATAATATTGGGGCACAGGATAAGGCCAAAGAGCTGTGAAGGAGTCATGCTGATCAAAAGGAATGTGAGGAAGGGGAACAGGTGGCAGAGAGTAGGGACTAACCATTCCCTGGATATCTGAAAATACTTTTCCACAAAAGGGTCTGTATATTTATGGAATGGACTCTTGGAATAGCTTGTGCAGAGAGACCCCACAGACATTCTTAGGGCATTGGACAGGTGGAAAAGGGGTAAAGGTGATGGCTGGGATGTACAAGAAAGTAGAATGCTGAGGTACATAAAAGGCAGACTAGGCAGACTTATTGTTTACATTTGCTGGATGGCAAAAGGTATGTAATGAAATGTAGAGAAAGAGTCTGGTGTGCACAAATTATATGCATGTTGTACATAGTATTGATGGGATGATGGTTTAATGGATTAAATCAGCGAAGTACAATCAAGCAATAGTCTGTTTATTTTAGCTTGATTTCCACTGCTTCCAAATACATATTGCCAAATATAAGGAAATCACATAACCAGATCAGTTCTTGAATGTCTTACCTAAAATGATGTACTTTAATCTTGTGTAGTTTACAGCACACACACACATACATAGTGACACACGCAGATACATGGATGCAGGCATGCACATGTACATTCATCCCTGTTGTACGTTACTGTTACTACTATTGTATAATATTAACCTGTGACTGACTGTTTAGGGGATTAATGGATTTCTTATTAAAGTAGTCACATAAGACATAAACGGACATGCTCATTTTGCATTTCAGAAATTAATTTCAGAAGTTTTGATCTACATATGTCTATGTAATATGTTTCCAGGCATTCCATCAGTTTATAAGTTGGTATATATTCTCTGAATCCTGCTACTATTTTAAATTGTATTTACTGCACTTTAAATGTATATAATATTTTTAATTGAATGCATAAATGTTCTGCTAAATCTGTCCTCCCAGAAAACACTTTACTGAACCTTCTGTTTAAATAGCCTGTTGCAAGTCCTTATGCTTTGTTGTATTAAAAATTTAGGGATAGACATAAAAGATTCATTGGATAAGAAGGACATTGTTAAATAAGGATATTCATCTGCTGGTTGTGAAGCAATTATAATAAATGCTGCACAAAATATCTAGTTGGATGACATTTAATTTGCTTAATGATAATCAGGAAAAGTGTTTAGTTTACATATTCTGGTTATAATTTGAAAAGATTTTATGCCTATCCCCAAATTAACATTTTATTTCCTCAATGAAGGCATCAGCCATGTTTCTTATAGGTGATCAGACCACCCCCATTATAGTGGCATCACTGACAGAGCGCTCATAGATATATTGCTTGTAGTACGACTTTTGAGCTATTGCTCAACAAGTAACTGATTCATCAAGCACAAGTAGTTAGAAATTAAATCTGATGGAAACAAACTTGTGTAACTTTGGGGAGGGGAGTATGTCTTTGACACCCCCCTTCCAAACTTACTAATTCCACAGTCTCAACTACATGATGAAAAAGGAAATTTGTGAAAATGAATGAATCACTGCTGGTGCACACTTTGAAACCATGCTTACTTGGAATGATGTTTTCTGAAAAACAGTGACTACGAAGTTCCACACAAGTACGTTGAACTCAGAGGCAGCATAATCCAAATTGTACTCAAAGAGGTGTATGGAAGCCCAGTTTCACTTAATCAGTTGCAGGACAGACAACCGTTTTATAGTGTTTTGGTCAGTCAGGTGCCAGCAAATAAATTGTACTTTTTCTGGCAGCACCACCATCAGGTATAGCAGGAAGCCTTGTCTGTGGTGCTAGTGAGACAAACTGGTTAATAGTTCAAGTGCTTCATGGCAGCAGCACAGGAAGGAATGGAAATGTGACTGATGAATTCCTTATATGTTATTGGAGGAGGATGTGACAGGTCCATCCTGGCAGTTTGGAATAATCCAGTGAAGGTCTTGTCAGTCTATGACAATCATGTGGATGTCTTAAGTTTTGTAGGGGAGGGTATGCAATATTTATGTATTTATTGGCATTTGTTTACCAGGATGGTTCGCTGGGACAAGCACAGCCCATTTTCAGTGGAGGCCCAGGGAGAAAATCTTCACAAGTAAGATTAATACAGTACAATACAATACAATGCAAATACAATACAATAGCAAGAATAACTAAATGCAAGGAATAAACTAGATTCTAAGTAGTACATTTAGTTATACAGAGCATGCAGGCTAAGGTTGACTGCAGACTTTTTGTATAACGTAATGGAGGTGGTTGCATAACAAACTGACATATCATATAATAGTGAGGAAGTATTCTTTGAATAAGATAAGGAGTAATAGTGTACAGAATATAGGTGTAAGTGGGTAGCTAGCAGTCTGCTATAATTCATTGAATGTCATATGCTTCTTGGTGCTGTATGAGGGAATCATCCTGGCAGTTTGCCATAATCCAGCGATGCAAGCTCATTAGATAAATCCAGGTTAAACTGCAGGGCAAGCACTGTGTGGATATGAGAAGTACATACATGCAAACACATCTGTGTTGGGTAAATGTAGTGCTAAAGGGAGTATGGACTCAAAGTGTGATGGACATAGGACTCTGGGCCCATCTAGCAAACCTTAGTCGGAGTGAAATAGCATTGAAAATAAGAAGGCTTAGCACATCCTGAAGCTGTTGAGAAGAACAGGGGCCAAACATTATTTTGACAGATTTGTTTTATTATTATTAAGAAATGACTTGCTCACATTTATTTTTTGTACTTCTTATAAAAAGTAAAAAAATAATTATATGCCTTTTACCGACAATAATGACAAAAACATTTAACCTTCTTGTGTTGACTTGCACATGTGTAATCCACCCATTTATCTAAGATAGGTAACATTCTTGAGTGCCCAGGAGAGTAATTTGTTTCTCCCTGCCTTGAACCTGTATTTCTTCTACTGTGCATTTATTTTAGGGCTCAAATCAACTGACAGATGTGCTGTAGTTACAGTGTCAAGTCATTGACATGTTCAGTAATGACATTCTGCATATTGCAATTAGAAGAATGTTAAAAACTCTGCTACCTGTAATGAGTTTCAAGGAAGATAAAGTTATAAGTAACCTAATTTTGAACTGATGTGAAGGATATTGTATACTGCCCTAAAACATGTTAACTTTTGGTGGAGGGACTCTTAAGGGTAAAGAGCAACACAAGATATACCATGTTATTTAAACTGTTTAATTTGCTGTTTAAAATACATACAGACACCCGTTTGACAAATGAATTAAGGCAGCTTAGTGCACAGTCAGATGACAGTGCACTCCCTTGCACTTGTGAGTCATTAGGCCTTGTACCTTACAACACCCTTTGCAGTGCAGCAGTACATGTGCTATACATACCACATCATGGTGCATTACTTAAAGTCATTTCAAAGTATTTGACCACACAACTTTAATATCAGTTTAATGTTCCTAAAGTTTTAATTTCCTTTTGCCAGATATATAAAAATATATTATTAAGCCTGTATCATTTATAGAGTAATACTACATTGATATTGAAAAATAGTATATCAAAACCCATACTTTGAACTGGCAGGATTTTGTTGATTTCACAAAAACTCTTAAAATATAGGCATACACATATATACAAATAAATACATACATACACACACACACACACACACACACACACACACACACACACACACACACACACACACAAACAAAACAACCACATTTGAATCCAGTAGTCAATTAACTGAAATATGTATGTGAACTTGATGAATTTGGTCTTGATAAAATTCAACATTTGCATTAATTGGCTTGCAGTCACTGTCACTAAAACTGGGTTCCTATTGGAACATTGAATTTTCAATTGTTAGAATCACTAAAGGTCGACCTTTAATGATCGAACAGTTGAAAATTCGAAATGTTCAAGATGAACATAAAAAGAAAAAGAAACAGTAAAGGGTGTAGGCAGGGGGCAAGCCCCCCTGCACCCCCTACACCCCCCACTACTTAAATATACCAACTCCAAGATCGGGCTACAGTGTAGGAAAGTGAAATCTTCCCTTTCCGCACCGTAGTGCATTCAAGTGCGATCTTGGAGTTGATATATTTAAGTAGCAGGGGGTGTGGGGGGTGCAGGCGGGCTTGTCCATCTGCTTTAACCTGTCAGGGTACATTGTCTTTGTCTTTTTATTTTTTTTGTTTTTTAATTTTGAAGTTACGGAACTTTGATCATATGGTGTCGACCATATCGTTTTCAAAGTTCTGTAACTTCGATTTTCAAATAGGTGACCACTAAAACTACATCTATCCTTTAAGATCATGGATAGATATAGTGCCCATGGGTAGGTACAATACTCCTGACAAAGTTTTGTTAGTTGGACATACAAATGAAAGTTATTTTCCCGATGCCTCTTATGTTGCATTCCAGCATAGTGCATTGTTAGCTTGCCACAAGTTTATAGAGCATATTTAACAGGAGCATGGCCACTCCCATGGTTATTCATCAGTTACACTGTCCGCTATCTCATACTTCTCTCTTTGCCTTTGTCCATTCATTTTCCTGGTGTCCATCACAGAATAAATCTACATTGGGTGTTTTACTCTGTTTATTTTGACATTGCTACTGTCAGGTTATGCTAAATGATAAGCTTAAAGTGCCTCTGATATGAAGATAATTTCTTTAAGACTGCAAAATAGCATGACAGCCAGATAATTCACTGTAGTCATACATATTTAGGTATGGCAGCCCTGTGGTTCAGCCTGAAACCTCCTCATTTTCCATCATTACAACAGACAGAAACCTGCTTAATGTGCAACACAGATCACAAATCATTTTTATTCACATAGGAAATTATGAGGTTTAACAGCTGCATTCAATACATCCTTCTTGAATTGTCATCTTAACAAATATTACCTACTGCAGAACCTGGAGTTTGTTATGTAACTATTTTTGGCATTCATTTCATTTATAGCTAATGCCACCACTGCATTTGGCAACATCATCACAAATATGTTGCAACAATATTAGCTGCAACACTTGGAATGTGTATTGAGTGTGTACTTCGGTAGTAGTCTATACTTCCTGCTTTGTTCTCAGAATATAAAGCAGGTTAAAATATTATATTAGAATTACATAGCAAAGAAATAATTTTCATGTACATCATAACCTGATGTATTTAGTTAGCCTTGATTATTTCTGTTTCATTTTCTACACTCACTTAAAAAATTGCTTACCTGACTTTGGACTTGAACGTTTACAGTGCAAACTCTTGCTATCTACAGTGGGTCCCTTGTCATGCTTGGGCTCTTCCGCTGGTCGCTTAAAGTCTTCCTCACGGTCTGTCTGCTCTTCTGCTGCGGATTCACTTGCAGACTGGTCTGATGAGGTCAAGTTCATCTCAGTGCACGTTTCAGGTTGCAAAACATGCTTTTTGTCTGTCTCAGAAGTGGATGTCTGTGTCTCTGGCATGGGTAGTTCATTCTTTCCCTCATCATGGCTCACTTCTGGGTCCTTCTGTTTCTGAAGTTGTTCCTTCTGAAGGCTACGCTGCTTCTTACGAAACTTTGCTCTCCTATTTTTAAACCAGACCTTTTTTTCCAGATAAGAAATGACAAAATAAATTGCATCAATTTTCTTTACACAAATACTGTAAATATTCCTTGCAAATTACTCTAACATTTCATGAAGGTGAAGGCAGTATATATTATGTAAAATAAATATTAGTTTCATAAAGAACTAAATTTTACACACTCCTAAAAATAATTTAGCAGATGTATTCAACAATAAGTTAGCGTTGCCGCCTCACAGCAAGAGGTTCTCGGGTTCGATCCTCGGCTGGGGTACCTTCTGTGCGGAGTCTGCATGTCCTCCCTGTGGTCACGTGGGTTTCCTCCATGTGCTCTGGTTTCCTCCCACATCCCAAAGACTGTAGGTGGATTGGACACTCTAACTGGCCCTAGGTGTGAGTGTGTGTGTGTGTGTGTGTGTGTGTGTGTGTGTGTGTGTGTGTGTGCCTTCTGTGGAAGGTTGGGCACCGGGCTGGCAACTCAACACCGTAAAACTCCACTGCCAATCATGAGCAGACAGGTGATCCACTGTGGCGACCCCTAACTGGGAAAAGCCGAAAGAAGAAGAAGAAGAAGATTCAACAATAAATGAATTACACATTTTAACCAGCTTGTTAATATACCAGAAGCGTAATGTGGCTCTTGTGAGTAACGTGGCAATTGTGAGTAATGTAGCTCTTGTTCAAAGGTTCATAAGTGGTTACTAGGTTGATGACTGCAGGTAGCCTTCCTCAGCCTAGCTATGCATCCAAAACAAATGTGAACCAAACCCTGTACCTTTTGACTGTAAGGTAAACACCTAAACCTCAACCCCCTATTGTTTCTTATACTGTACTAAGAGTCTACCATGTTTTACCGTGTTTCATAACCTCTCATCTCTACTATGTTTCTAGATGTAGTGCCATCATATAACTTTTATTGAGAAACCAGTCACCTTTTGAAAGTTTTATCAAATTATATTGTAAGTTGTGATATTGTAGTACTGTAAGGTATAAAGTAAACAATATGTCTGAATTTTCAAAAAAAAACTAGATGCTTCATATCATGCCTAAAACAAGCTTAAAAAATAAGCAATTGATACAACAGGAATAACATAATTTTTTAAAGTAAATTATTTATCATTAAATGTTTTTGAATCATTAAAATCACACAGAAGTGCCTACCATACCATACCTCATACAGGTACTTACACCGCTTCTACTGAGAAGCAGTACACATTTATATGAAAATACCTGGAGTGTCACACCAAATAGTTCTGTAAGATTTGTGATCAGTTTTGGTGCTGTTCAAAAATCCTCATTTTCATTTACACTGCAACTTAGGGCTCTACTGTACATATTTATTTTAGTATTTGCTAACAAGATAAGAGACAATGGATAGCATTTGCTAATAAGATAAGAGCCAATGGATAGCATTTGCTAATAAGATAAGAGCCAATGGATAGCATTTGCTAATAAGATAAGAGCCAATGGATAGCATTTGCTAACAAGATAAGAGCCAATGGCTAGGATTTGCTAACATGATAAGAGCCAATGGATAGCATTTGCTAATAGATAAGAGCCAACTGACGCAAATACTTTTTGGATGACTCTGGAACTGCATGCTCAAAGTCAAACAAAAAAGTTGAGAATGCTGCACTCCAACTTGGTTAGTAGGATGTGACCCATTTCAAGATCGCTAAATTAATTCACAAAGTTATCCTGAAAGCTGTATTAACTCACTAGACAAAACTAACAGTTCATAGGAGAGGTATATGTAGACCAGTATTTATAAACCTCCTACATTTCTCATAAAAACAGTGCTCTTCTATTAGTTATATATTTGTTATGAGGTACGACACAGCTGATATGCAAATATAGATCGGATACTACAAATGTAGCAACTCAGTACTTAGAGAACAATCTAATTTATTAAAATTAAGTAAACTTACTACATTCTCCTAATTTATATACTACTAATACCATGCCTTTTGTAGTGTGTGTGTATGTATGTGTGTGTGTGTGTGTGTGTGTGTGTGTGTGTGTGTGTGTGTGTGTGTGTGTGTATATATGTATATATATATATAAATATATATATATATATATATATATATATATATATATATAGAGAGAGAGAGAGAGAGAGTGAGTGAGTGAGAGAGAGAGTATTTATTTATTGACATTTGATTACCGGGAAAGTCTGACAGGATAGGAATCCATTTTCAGCAGAAGCCCAGTGAGAAAAGCTCCAAAGTATTACAAAACATTTTAAGAACAATAATTTTACAATCTTGAAAAATAATACAAAAACATCAACAGTTTAAGTAATTTTACTAAATTATACATGATATGAAAACATTGGTTTAAGAACAGATACAGGTTATGTGACAATGATTTAATATTTAGAGAGATGGTAGCCATTCTAGAGAGAAATTAAAGGTAAGTTAGTACAGTAAACTCTCAGTTATCCAGCACCCATGTAGACTGGTAGATGCCGGAGAAATGTAGTTTTGGGTTGCCTGAGAATTACTATTAAAAATAGGCCTGACTAATACTGTACCCTATGCTATTTGTTTGGTTTGATTTGTTCTCAGATTTGGGAGAGAGAGAATTTATTCCTATCTTCCTTTTTAAAACTCTAAAACTCTAAAAACATAAAGTATGTTTCTGTGGGGGGAAACAGAAAGTGCAACACATGAAAATTGTACTGTATTTCTTCGATATTTTTTTGCCAGTTGCTTGACAGTGCCGGTTGCTTGAGTTCCAGGTAACTGAAAATTTACTATATAATGCAACCGGGAACTGCAATATGAAGTGAGTGAGAAGCAGACTTATGGTATATTAAGAGAGAAAGCCCGGGAGAGAAACTGACAGCAGTAAGGAGGTGAGTGAAGAAGGGAGATTAAGGAGATGTAAGGTATGAACAATTCCTTGTTCACATTTAGGGATATAATTTATTCTTGTGTTGAACAAGAACAGAGGAAGCTTTTGGCTAGGAAGTCATATATATATATATATATATATATATATATATATATATATACACACAGACATATGCCACTAACCAACCCTACAACTTTCACCACTGCCTTTCTCTACAAACTCTACACTGGCTAGAGCTCCCACATCTACTATTACTCCCCCAGTTGTCCCTGATTCACTCCATCCTAAACAAACCCTCCTCCTACCCCACAATCTCTTCCTTAGCACTATACACCCCCTTCCACTCTCTTTGGAGCTCTGATCAGTTCCTCTTAGCAATCCACAAGCCAAAAAGAGCAATAGAACAACATTTATACCGGTACTCAGTTGCCCTAGCTTGGAACAAACTCCTACTAAACATTAGAAGTCTGCCCCATACCCATAGCTTCAAGAAAGTATTAAAAAAAACGTACTAAACTCTTGGATCTTTTCTTACCAAAAGCCCAGCTTAACATCTTCCATCTACTAACTGTTTCTCCTACTAACTACTTCTCCCTCCTCTACTCATCTTAACATAATTACCACTATGTTCCCCTGTTTACTGACTCCTACGTCTCTTCCCCTCACTTCTTTACCTTATATCCATCTATTAACCCCATTTTACTTTTTTTCACATCTTCTTCCCCACTTACTGAGACCCACCTCATATCAAACTACATAACTTTAATGACATCTTTTAAGTATTTAATCTATCTTTTAGGTATATTCCCTGTATTTAAAAATCAGCTGTGATTGTTGTTATTCTCTGTTATACTACTGTATTTGTAGCTCTATATGTATTTGTGTCTATATGGAGCATTTCCCCCCGGGCCTCCGCTGAAACTGGCCTACTGCTCCATTGGACATATCTGGTTAACAAATGTCAAAATAAATAAAAATAATATATATGTGTGTATCCAGTTGAACTCATATGTTTTTATAAGTTGGTATATTTTGTGGTTATCTGGTTGGACTCATGCTCAGATTTATGTTTTTATAAGGTGATATATTTTGTGGTTGCCATGACTAAACAAAATTGGCAGAGGTGTCTACATAAGACTATCTTCTCAAGAAGATGATTTTCTGCACAGCCAAAGCCACAAGGACTTTCGGTTGTTACAAGTGAGGAGAAAGCCTGACACATTAAATTGCAGAAACAATATACATAATAGAAAGTAAATGTGATTTACAACGAATAGTTGCAGAAAAAACTGAAAACGCATAATGTTAAATCACAAACTACCTAATAATTCTATCCAGCTAAAAATGCTCTATATCATACACCCAAACTACAGCTGCAAAACTGAGAAAGTGTCATCTTGGTACTGGTACTGTTAGGGAAAGATTTTTTTAGTAGCATAATGCTGGCAACCTTCTGGTGATGATGCTTTAAGCGTCACACAGTTCACTGGTGATAAGCAATTACATTCTGATACAGACTTCCACATGATAGGTATTTCCTGCATGTTACATGTTTTCAAAGTGTTGATCAGCGCACCTTGGTCTCAGCTTATGAATGCTGTTCCTTTTTCCCATCTGAAAACACTTTCCCATTTTTCATTTTGATACCCTTCTTTCATTTTCTCTTGTACCTATCATAAAGGAGCTTTAAGGGTGTTGTTTATTTTGTGCCTTGTATGGATATGTACCCTTAGCCACTGTCTATCATGCCTGTGAACAACATGTATTTTAACCACATTTCTGGACTAATGTCAGAAGGACTGACCACAGTACACTCATGAGCTACATTAAGTGAAACATATAACTGCAGCTGGCATTATTCCTAATATGCTTTGTTGGGCTCTGTTCTTAAGAACCAAGTTCAAAAATGGTTGTCACTTTTCAAGTGCAGTATGTAAAAATCACAGAATACCTTATAAGAAGATAAATACATTATTTACTATCTTTGTGCAGCATAATACCTGTTAACATGTCACTTTGTCAGATCTGATAAATACTGTATCCAGTACTATCAACCACTTTTTGTACAGTATAGTAGAGTTGTTGGTGTGTTTAGATGGAGAGTGCAGCTTCAGTGTTTCTGTTTCATTTGTAGTCTGGACGGTTCTTGACTTTTCTTTTTCAGAGAATTTCACATTAATGCCTTTTGATGGGTGACTTAGTTTAACAGCAGTTGGAGTTCAGCTTTAATTTTACTAGCATTGGTATGGGAATATTATTTGTTTCTGGGTGTTTGCATTTGCTCTCTGAATGTGCAACAATAAACTTAGTACATATAAGAAAAGTGGACAGTTAAATCACACATGGAGAGTAGAAGGCACTTGCTTCCCAACACAAAGAATATATATTTTTAATTTTATTATCAATGTTAGTTATTTTTTTATTTTATTTAGATTTAGTAGTCACAGTGTGAATTGGAAGTAGGATTCCTTTTTTCTTTCCTGCCTGAAAACTTGATTTGAGATTTTTCCCTCTGATTAGGTAACATATAATTTAGCATCAGAATTAAACTTGTGTCAGAAGTATCACTTGTGGAAAACTTGTGAAATGCAATACAGTGAAACAAGTTGGTGCATAATTTTGTTTTGATGGGCTCTGTATTCCTTTTATTTTTAGCTCAGAAACAGTGGTTACTTTTTATGGATATTTGCTCACTTCTTATGTCATACAATAAAGATGAGCTCAGGTGTTTACTCTGTAAGCCTTAGCAGTGAGAACCTTAGATAAACAATGTAACAAACTGTACATCTAGAGTGATAGTCTTTACTCCATGTGACTTCTTTGGTCACTTAATGGCATCTTTTCCATCTTTGTGTATGGTAGCTGTTTTGTAATTATGTTTAAAATAAGGGATCAGTATAATATGTAAATAATTTGTTGACTGCCAAACAGAGTTTATTTGTATTTTGCATCCTAATTTATTTAGTGCCCTGCAGACAAATGATAGTGTCCTAATTACATTTATTTATGTTGGTTGAAACAAACTGCACAAAGTGATATCTGGATTCACTAATTCATTCAGAAATTCCACCTGGACCGTCTGCAAGATCAGTAGTATAGCATCACAGTTGTCTAACACTTTATATTACTTAACTCTATGAGCCTTTAACTTACTTTGTGGGAACTATTTTATGAGTTAAGTAAGTGGTTAGTACCTGTACTCTGGCTTCAGGTAGATTCGTACACATAGCCAGTCTCTCTCTCATCACAACATCTGGGTAGTGAGTTTTCTGAAATGTCTTCTCCAGGGCTTCAAGTTGTTGTGCAGTAAAAGCTGTACGACTTCTCCTCTGTTTACGATGCTGAGATCCGTATCTGGCCTCCAAAATGATGTCTTGAAATGTACAGCCGTTGGAAAAGAAAAAATGGCCATTTTAATTATTGGAAACTGCAAGACTTGTATGCACTTAGATAGCACATGTGAGAAAAGTCAAGCATTTGATTCAAAATTATTTTTACATCCTGCTGTCTTAATGCTAACCACCCTATACTCAGCTGTCTTCAGTTCCATATGTGTATCTTTTAGCCCACATGAAGAGATCCAACATGTGTGGATGTTTTTAAATGATGCAGCTGTGTGGATTTTTGCTATGTGCACCAGTTTTCTCACACATCTGAAAGACATGCCATTAGGAAAATGAGCAATTGGCCAAAGGTGTCTGTGTGTGTGTGTGTGTGTGTGTGTGTGTGTGTGTGTGTGTGTGTGTGTGTGTGTAGCCTGTGACAGACTGTCATTCTGTATGACTGTTGGTTATTGCAGTAGATTTCAGCTCACCTATGATGTTAAATAGGGTAAAGCAGGTACTAGAAATAAATGAAAGAATGAAGTATTAGTCCACAGTTTAAGAATTTTAGGATTTTGGTCACTGCTCAACAGTGCTTAGCTTATTTTGTTCAAAACAAGTCTTTCTGTGTTACTGGGCTTTATGGCCCTCCCCTTTAATTGTTAGGGTTTGGAGAAATTAAGCTGGCACCCATTGAAATACATTATATGAGTTACATGTTCAAGTCGCATAATCCCATTCATCACCTAGTGTCATAACAGGTATGTCAATAGGACACATACAAGTAAACATATACATGGAATTATGTGTGCTTTTGACCTCTGCTATGGGCAAATATATTTGGGTGGCAAACAGTGAATAGATGTGCTACTTGTCTACACTATTGCAATCCCACAAATGAATTCTGATATTGTGCCACTGAAGGTAAGCCCCCCCCCCCCCACACACACGAGTGCACACAGATCTTGCACTGTATATTCCCAAAGTTATAAACATTCCATGGTTAGTTATGTATGGCACTCAGTCTATAGGCATATTCTATCATATGAAGGTGTCAGGTATAACTGACTCTTCATCTCCTGGACCACTTATCTGCTGTGTCATTGCTGCTTGATCTAATGCAGTTGTATTATAGCACCTCCCTGTGAGATTCTCCTTCCTAGGTCATTCTGAAGACAAGGATGTACCTAGAGCCTGGTGCACAACTTGCAGTCATGTGACTGAGCACAACGTTGCTGAATCTACCTGAAGGTTTCCGACAGATTCTATTATTTTGGGTTATATGTGTATCCTTCATAAGTTCTTTTGGAGTACTCTGCCTATGTAAGAACCTCTGCTAGACTGAAATAAGGATTAGGAAATATTTACTTTCTGTATGTACTATGAATTTAAATACAGTTGTTCACTATAGGTGACTATTCCAATGTTCCTTTTCATGTATTCAGTTCTCTAATTTTCATGCGCTAAAATTGCACTGCTACTTTACAGTTCAAATAGATAAGCATACTGCCTATGAAGCCAGAGGATCTGAATGAAAAATTCCAGAGTAAGCTGCGATACAAATTCAGAAGCATGTCTTTTCAGAGTTGTGATTAAAAGTGCATCTGATCATATGATGCTGCACAGGGAAAGGGAGTAAATCCAAGGCAAAAAAGGCCAATCTTTGTTCATGGCATTTCATATCATGTATGCTTTGGTGGAGTGGATTTATGAAACATTACATTATATTTACAAGGACCTCATAACCCTATAACAATCTGTTTGAAGTAATACCCCTGTAGAAATATCCTTTAAAAGGAAGACAGCATTTATAAGTCAGTGTACACCTCTGCATGATGACCAAGAAAACAACCGCATTTTTGCTTACCAGCCAGTCTTTCAGCCAGGGTAAGTGCGTGCACCGAAGGTCTGTAGTCTGGGGCATGTTGGGCCTGCTGTGCGGCTTGTTGGTGAAGATTGTACATTGCACTCAGGGAGTTCATTGCATGCAGGGAGTAGCCATTTACCCCATAGTGCTGCATGACTCTTGACACCTAAAAATAATTAAAACGTTTAAGTAGTTTATTCATAAACTCAAGTGACTTTCAAAAAGCACTGTACAATCAGCAGACATTTTTTTCCAGTTTAATAATTCTGTTCCACATTTAAAAGCATAAAAGCAGCTATCCTTGCCTTTAGTAACACACATTATTATTGAGAAGGTATGTACATGAAGCAAACATTCCTCTGCAGCAGCTAGCTGTTCATTTTCAGATAGAAAGGTATGACATTAAGGATGCAATAATATAGGATGATGCTTACCTCACATCCCACTATTGACCTGGATTCAAGTACCAGTCTTCATACCAGACAGCAACTAGGGAAGGGGGTAGCCGTTAGAATGTCAGAGTTCCTCTTCTCTTTTCTTTTCTGTCAGGAATCCTTGTGGGTTCAATTACTACTATTTTATCCCTGGTGGGAACAGGGCTGGCAGTGGTAAAAAAATATTGCACTAACAGACAGATGCCTATATGACACATGCATGTGGATACAAACGTGTGGATGACTTGATAAATGCACATTTGATCAATTAATGCACTTTTTTTTTTTTTATATTGGGTAAGCAGACTTGTCAGTCTCTGATCATTTTAACTCATGGCCAAGGGGGAGTTGCTATAATGGTTAAGGTGCTGACCTCATATGCACAAAGTGCAGGGTTTAATTTTCACCTTTGAAAGGGAAGTTGGCTAGGCTTATAATGGCCCTACAGGAGCAACTAGCCTACAAATGACCTATGAACAAGGCTAAGGGAAAATGTAATATGTATGGGTGTGTATGTATGCATATATAAAATTATATATACAGAGAGAGAGAGAGAAATAGTTTAGAGCAGTCCATCAACCAATATGCTTTTGGAAGTTGGGTAACTGAAGTTCTCAAAGAAAGCTAACGCACTCACAGAGAGACTACCACACAGACAATGACAGACAATAACAAAGGTCAGGACTGCCTATGAGACAGACATATTAAACTTTAGACTGTAATGCTGCACATTATATATTTGTGGAGAAGAACGGTCAGATCATCATCAGAAAACTGCTACCCATCTAAGGTATTATAGCCCTGTACTCTGCCAAAGAGTTCTCAGACCTCCCATGAGGGTTTACACATGGCAAAAAAAATGACAAAGAGCAGGGCACACTTAGGCAGATGTTAGGTGACAAGGTAGGAACCAGAAAGGTAGTTAATGTGTGAAAAGGATGACTTTAGAGAGTCAGTCCCTCTGCATATAAGAAACATCACTATCTCACCCCCCACCCCTCACCATCTATCTCTTTCTCTCTGTCGTTCTCTGCAACTAGTCACCCACGTTCAATGAGCAAGCACTCCATACAGGTCAGTTTGGGAGGGAAAATAATCTGACCTGTGGTGGAAGTCAATGGTACTGCAAAACACAGAACACACAGAAAGTTGCACATAATATCTGGGTGGCTATAGTAGTATGTGCTTCAGTGCAAACTGGGTGTGTATCGTGGCAGAGAGGAGTACATATAAGACTGAGAGGACTGAGAATATGATAGTGTCTAATCCCACACTGCATGCCATGGTAACACTTCTGGGGGGGGGGGTGAGCATATAACCACCTGATCCTATTATAATGCATGCAGTGTGACATGAAGGTTTGATAAGAGAGCTCAGACAAAAACAGAAAAAGAGAAGCACATCTAAGTGCAGTAGTTAAAGGAACAGTTTTAAAAAAGAAAAATTAAGTTAAAAAGTTACTAATTATGAAAATGGTAAAATAACATATCTGTCTGTACTGTTTGCCTAAGCATTATTAACTAAATTGCAAATCTCTGGAGAGTGAGTAATCCCCTTTACTTTGGACATTGGTAGGAGAGTCTGAACAAAAGATAACACAGAAAAGTATTTCAGTGACATGTACAAGAGATATACAATAATTCAGTATTTTACAAACTTCAGAAGTTCTAAAAAAGCAATATTTAGCATTTTAGAGCAGATTTCTAGCATAGATTAAATAATGTGTTACTATAATTGCAGTCTCATTACTCTGGTTGTGCTGAGAACATCTAAAATTCATATACTGCAAAATGTGGATTTTTTTTCATGATACATTATAATTTTTGTGTTCCTTCTTCTCTGCTGCTAGCTTTATAATCATTGACTTTCTATACTTTTACCTTTCACGTGGTGTAACCTACGTGATCTTTATTTAATGAGAAAGATAAAATGTAATACACAATCCAAAACAAATAAATATGCTTCAACTAGCTTGTTTTAGTTCCCCATTTATGACGCATACATTTAACTAGATTATTAACATTCTGGAATTTAAGTGCAGTCAAGCTACTTTTTTTTCAAAGCTGAACATTATTTGATTTACTCTGTATTATTCACCGGAGACCCAAATTGGTCATCCAGAATTTTTTGGAGGGGTTTATTTATTGTGAGTTGGCAGCATAGATGCTTTATGCATGAGTACAAAGGGACTAGCGTATCATGACAGTACAGAGTAACAAAAGGATTATTGTCCATGTCAGCAGTGAGCAACAAAGTGGGTTAATGTACCACATCAGTAAACTGCAAAGAAAAGTAATGAACAATAAAAGGATTAGTGCACAATGTCAACAGTGAACAACAAAGGGGTTAGTGTACCACATCAGTAGTGAACAGCAAAGAAAAGTAATGAACAAAAATGGCTTATGCACCATGTCAGCAGTGAACAACAAAGGGTTAGTGTACCACATTAGTAGTGAACAGCAAAGAAAATTAATGAATAACAGAAGGATTATTGTACAATGCCAACAGTGAACAGCAAAGGGGTTAGTGTACCACATCAGTAGTGAACAGCAAAGAAAAGAAAATTAATGAACAATGAATGGGTTTCTGTACCATGTCAGCAGTGAATAACAAAGGGGTTAGTGTACCACATCAGTAGTGAACAGCAAAGAAAAGTAATGAACAAAAATGGCTTGTGCACCATGTCAGCAGTGAACAACAAAGGGTTAGTGTAGCACATTAGTAGTGAACAGCAAAGAAAAGAAAATTAATGAACAATGAATGGGTTTCTGTACCATGTCAGCAGTGAATAACAAAGGGGTTAGTGTACCACATCAGTAGTGAACAGCAAAGAAAAGAAAATTAATGAACAATGAATGGGTTTCTGTACCATGTCAGCAGTGAATAACAAAGGGGTTAGTGTACCACATCAGTAGTGAACAGCAAAGAAAAGTAATGAACAACAAATTGATCAGTGCACCATTGCAGTACATACAACTACAAAAAGATTAGTTCAGTATGTTAGTAGTGAGAACAAAGAGATCAATGTACCACATCAGTAGTGAACAGCAAAGAAAAGTAATGAACAACAAATTGATCAGTGCACCATTGCAGTACATACAACTACAAAAAGATTAGTTCAGTATGTTAGTAGTGAGAACAACAAAGAGATCAATGTACCACATCAGTAGTGAACAGCAAAACAATTAGAACACCATTGTCAGTAGTAAACAAAAAAGAGATCAGTGCACCATGTGAATAGTAAATAACAAAGCAGAATAGTGTACCTTGTCAGTATTGAATACCAAAGGGATTAGTGTAGCTTTCTAGTAATGGATCAAGTCACCAGTGAAAAACAAAGGGATTAATTGACCATATCAGTAGTGAACAGAAGTGTGGAATTTAATAACCCTCAGTCTCTAGTCATGTAGAACTGCTGCTTGTAGTCATACAGTTCTTGTTGTCAGTTCACTGAGGGTGCTGCTATACAAAACAGAAAAGGGCATGAAGGTGGTAGGATTTTACATCATGTGAAACTGACTTTAAAATCACATTGACTTAAATGCTATAACTGCACAGAAAAAAATGCAGCTGTGAAAATATTTTTCATCTGACTTTGTGTAAACTCAGTTTTAATTATAAAAGTATCAGACAAAAAAATATAAAATAAATAAGCATAATTTAATTTAAGAGTACTAGACATCAGGTTGTTAACACTTATACTTATTTCATAGGTTCATAGGTTCATAGGTTGGTACTAGGCTATCAGCCCTAGGGCCTATACAAGCCTAGCCATAACAATTCCCTGGCTATTTCTTCCCACATTATTTACTTTCCTTGTGAGTCATCGGTTATCACTAGAAGACCATGTGTTTAATTAGAAATATTGTTGGTTTATACAGAAACCGAAAACAAGGTATGAAGTTTCACTTCCCAAAAATTTGCTGTAACTGCTGTATGGGCTCTGTGATGACACGTTATGCTCATATCTTTTGTATTCTTTTCAGACAGTCTTTTGATAAATGCCTGGATTTATTTGATTCGTTCTGTTAATTCATTTATTCATAAAAGCAAGAAAGGCAGCTTGCGTAAATGGACTTATCTGCAGGCTAGAGCACTTTCCATCTCTTCTAGTCTCTAATTTGCCAAGCAATACAACATTTCTTCAGACAGCTGTTATTTACATCCATATCAGATGTTCAGAAACACCACTGGTTATCTCTGCAAGGGGCAACATAACTACACACCTAGGCTTGCTCCTCCCTGCTCTCAGCACACTCACTTCTAAGCACTGTAATTGGAACAATGACCTCATTTTGGCACATAACCTGGCTGCATGCCAACACTACCCTTTCAGGTCCACCAAGTGATGAGCTTTTAACTGGACCACACTTATACTTGTACTGGGGGAAAGACTGTACCAGTAAGCTGTAATACATTACCAGTGTACATCAGGAATGAACATACTCTGGTTAACTTCAAGACAACAAGTATCTCAGAGCGCAAAAAAAACTCTTATCAGTGTTTAAAGGATAATGGGTAACACAACCTAGCCTATTAACCACAGCTCAATTTTATAATATTCTTTTGTCATCTAGCTTCTTACATTGTATAAAATTCATTTATGTGCCTGTGGCAGGGGTCATAGCAGAAAACCTTCCCAGAGCCAGTCAGCTTACCTGGAAAACAATTAATATAAAATAAAGCTAATAAAATAAGTAAACATCCACACCAATGTATGGTTACTTCTCCATTTCCACTCTTACATATGTTGCAAGCATCACCAATTTTTCAGTTTGCTTATTTTCAGTTCACATTTGAAAGAGCAGGCTTTGTGGCGATTGTGTGTAGTACACAGGGATAATGCTTTGAGGAATGTACATAAGAAGGCCAAACACATTTCATATATAACAGCATTCAAAGGCTAGATGCAGGCTATGTTACAGTTCACAGAATGTTACAGTGGTGTGCTGTGCTGAACCTATTCAAATGAGTGTATGTGCATGAACAGCACTGGAAAAGCATGCCTCAAAGTCAGCCATCATGCTTAGCACCTAACACAGCACTACAAAAATACTGCAGCTGTCTCTGAGTGGGCTTTTACCCTCTCAGAGAAGAAACAAAAAGCTGTACCTCCTTTTCAATTAATATTACAGCGCTACTAAAATCAGACGTTGATTCCCAAAAACATACAACTCCACAGAGACATGGTGAGAGAGAGAGAGAGAGAGAGAGAGAGAAACAACTTTACATGTATAATGCTGTAAAGCTTGTGGTCAGACAAATATAGATGCATGTATGTGCACATAGCTGACCATACTCTAGATGGAAACAGGCAACAAAAATGTAAGAATTATTTCTGCAGCCCACTGCAGTATTTTCTGGAAGACAGTTGCTGTCTGGTTGTTCCAAATAGCAAGGGTGGACTATTCTCTTTCTGGGAAGGCCAACAGGGCATTAAAGTCTAGGCTAAAAATGATGCCACTCGTGCAACCAATTCTTAAGTTCATGCAAACAGTGGTTAGTGCATAACAATGAGTAATACTCTGTAGATAGGGTCAGCATTTTGTAAATTGCATTTTCCATTCATGTGCATCAGGGATACTGCAGTGATCTAACACTTACTCCATAAATGAACAAACACACATAGACACACACTGTAGCGTACATGATACATGAGCACACAGACACACATATGCTGCTCCAACAAGCCACTGTGTGTGTGTGTGTGTGTGTGTGTGTGTGTGTGTGTGTGTGTGTGTGTGTGTGTGTGTGTGTGTGTAGTATGGGTCTTCTTCAGAGTATCAAAAACCCACTTATTTGAAACACAAATCAAGACAACAGTGAAACGTCTCCTCACATCATCGACAGGTTACCAAGGAAAAGAAGGCAGTTGGCCAACAGCCATAAGTTTTCTCCTTTGTCCACTATGGTGCGATCTCGGAGTTGGTATATTTAATTAGGGGAGTGTGGGGGGCACAACTCCCCATATTGGGGGTGTGGGGCCAAAGCCCCCCACTTGTGTGGGTTTGTAGTGTTTTGCTGTGGTTTGTTTTTATTTTCGGTTTACTTCCTTCATTCCCTGGATAACCTGTTGATGATGTGTGGAGTCGATGAAGTGCCGTTTCGCTGTTGTCTTCTCAGTGATCTGAGTTTTGAGTAAGTGGGTTTTCAATAGTTTGATGTAAACCTGTGCAGTATATATATGAGTGCATGTGTGTGTGCATGATGAGTGGGGGGGGGTATCTTTGTATTTTCTATGTCATGTGCAGCTGATCATTATGACTTTACTCCTGAACCCCCATTTGGTTCTGTGTCTCCTTGAAATAACCACACTTGGCTCACTATAGCTAAGCAAAGAATGCTCGTATAGTAGTTGACATGCATGTATACAGCACCTCAGAGCATACATACCGAAGTACACCACAATATGAGGAAATTAAATAGATAAAAATGTATTTTGCAGGGGCAAGCTCCCTTCCCCTTATTCTCCCACACTCCCCTAACTTTATTAGTCTCTCTCCAAAGTTTCTATGCCTCAAAAAGTGTTCACTGACTGGTGGTGTAACACTAAACAAAAACATACAAGCTCTGATGACCTGAACAGTTACCTATATACCCCCTCCCCCAACATCCCTCATGCATTATAATAATGACAAGTACAGAGTCTGCCCAGGCTCTTCAGTAACGGGGATTTTCAAAGTTAGAAGACCCCATATAACAGCTGTGGGTGCTGTAAGAATATACTGGATACATGTAGTATGTCATATAGTTCCCAAAGCATTGTGTGATTTGGATGTTGTCACATGTGCAGCTCTTTTCATGCATCGCACATAACAGTATTGTGCACTGCATGGGACCCAGATCACACCACATATGCAGAGCAAACCATATCCATAAATCTCTTGCATGAATGTAGTGGGACTAAAGGGAAAAACTTTGGTATATAAAGAATAAGAAAGAGTGTAATTCTGAATTACTTCTTGAGAAAAAAAATTAGTACATAAAAGCTCAAAAAAAAACCAGCCTCCTGCACATCATGTTTACACTGCTAAAAGTGAAAACAAAGCTGATTTTATAAGGTAATGGAAAAATAAAGCTGTACAGAGCCATAAGATTTCACTATGTGTACAGCATTCTATTCTTAACCTTCTAAGGTCATCAAAAACAAGGGTTCCCATTACAAGACCGAAGAAGCATTCTTTCGAATGCGTCTTGGTCGAACATAAAAGGCTGAAAAGGCAAAATATCGAAGCGGCTTTTAAGCAAATTCTTTCCCTGGGAAAGAATTCACTTGGCCGCTTTGTTCCTTTGTCGTTTTCTGCACTGTAGTGTGGTCTCAGAGTTGGTATATTTAAGTACGGGGGTGTGGAGTGGCGAAGTTCCCCACTTAATGTAATGTTTTAAAGTGTTTTCTTTCTTTCTTTCTTTCTTTTTTTTGATGGAACAGCGATTTTTTTTCCCTTGGGAAAAAAATCATTGTTCTGACAGTTCGACATTGTAAGCTTCCACTTACATAGGGTTGATTAATCACCGTTCGCTTTTTTAGGCATTTGGTGATGTAATATAGACCCCAAAAGCACTACTATGCAAACAGTAGTGCATACAATGAGATTCCCCAAACCAGCATAGGAATTTTCCATGGCATGTGTAACAAACCAGTACCTTACAGTAGTTAAAATAATTAAAAAAAAACTGTAGAATGATGTCAGATTTCTAATTAATTCTACTTGCAGACCCTTTAACTCCCACAGCTACATTACAAACAGTCTCTAAACAAATGGATTACTATGTGCAAAGCTCATCACATTTCAACTAAATACTTTATTTGCTTTTAATTATGTGCATTTTTTTGTACCCGGATGTTTTCTTAATGACTAAAGTTGTTAGGGCATACAAAATACATGAATGCATGTTTGTTCATTGCCTTGGTAAATTGGTAGAATTGGAGAAAGGACCATTTATAAATGAGCGTACATTAGTCTAACATGTTAAAAGCAAAAATGCCCCTAGATATACTAGTAGTCCAAATGTTAAACATGTATTCATTACTTCTCTCAAGGACAATGGCAAGATATAGTGGACCAAAAGGCATATATTGAACAGGATGAAAGTCAATATTTCCCAATCTGGTTAATCAATCTTGATATTGATTTTAACACATAAGCCAATATGAGAGTTACTATGTACATATTTAGGAAATATTAAATTAAAATTCATTTTTCATCTGTCATAAAACAAATTCATTTTACTTTGGTGATTGAAGAGTTTTATAAGAGTACAGACATCTGGACTCCACGCTTTATAACTTTTAGAACCCCTTTGCAGTGTAATAAATCATAAATATTATATTTACTTGTATTAGTTTTCATTAGTATTCATGAATGTTACTCATAGACAAAGGAAGAACATATATATATATATATATATATATATATATATATATATATATATATACACACACACACACACACACACACACACACACACACACACACACAAACACATATACATACATATACCTATATCTTATAACTGGATTAGGATTACCGAATACATTCATAACTTAGAAAAGAAAGAATAAATTGATTTTCTGAATTAACATCACCTGGTAGCTCTTTATAAAAGATGTAAATAAGATGAGTTTTATATGAAAACAAACATACGGATTCCATAATTTAAGAATCATTGCCTAGTAAGATATATCATATATATTATGTTTACTTTCATTAGGCTTAATTTATTTAGTATTCATGCATGTTTTCATAAACATAATAAACTGTTTTATATATTTTATAACAATATTACTAAATGTATTCAAAAGCTAAAAAGGAAAACAGGAAATCCAGGTAGACATTAAGGTGCAATTTGTTTTCATGCACATATTTTATTAATTTGAATTTGTTTACTTGGGTGATGAAATAACGCACTATGGACCAACTTCAGACACAGCCTGGGATCCATATGAGCGTGTTCAAGTGTACAGATACAATACACATTTGTTAACAGAAGAAAAAAATAAAACTTAAGAATGGTAGAGTTGTAATATTAAGATAAAATGCTAAGAAAAAAGTGAAATGAATACAGTGAATTAGAATAAGTGGTAGCAGAAAAATATTGTGAATGTTGTTGACAGATGTTAATCATAGTAAAATGCATCAATATGTCAATTACTTTATATAGACACTAGTGGCCATGCACGTTTTTTTAAAGTAAAGCAATTACATGTAGTCGACTTCTTGTGCAAAGGGGTAATGGTTATGGTATGCAGCTTGTCAGCAAGGCTTAGTGGCCTAGGGGGAAGATGTACAACTGTCTTAATTATGTTCACAGAAGTTCAGTTCCAACAATCTCTGGTGGCATACTGTAAACCTGTCCATGAGTCTCAAAAAAGGTCAAGTAAATGCAAAAACTAAACACATAATTTTTATATTTTTGTTGTGTTCTCACCCCCATGTTACAGCTATGGGGCAGAATATGAGGTTAACAGCCTATAAAACAAAAGTTTCAGTTTATGAAAAACCAAAATAAGTGAGTGAGTCAGCAATGAATACAATTTTGTTCTGTAAGAAAAATCTGTATTTAGATACACTAAATGTATTTTTATATAACTCTTTTGTTGCAGTTTTTATTCTACTAAAATAGGTGCAATTCTCTACAAAAGAAACTGGAAAATTTAAAACAAGAGGTGACAAATTTATGAAATGCATTTTCAAGAAATAGACATAAATAAAACTGGAAACTCAGCTGTTGAACAGTGATGCAAAGATTGATCTATCAGGCCAGGAAAAGAAAAATACAAAAGTACTAGATTATTTATTTGTTTATTTGTATTTAATAGCAGCTATGTTTATATTAATTATTACAATTTCTTACTGATGATATGTATTACTATTTTTACAGAAATTAATTTTTCATCAGCTTTAGCAAATAGCTGTACCAAATAATTGCTATCGAATGGCAAATTAAATTCCAAATACAGAGTAGCTGAAACTAGTAGATTTTAATAGCATCTTCCTTTGGTTTGTTATTCAGATTAGTTTACCAGAATATTCTGAGAACATGTATTACTTTGTACCATCCAGTTTATGTAAATATTTCAAAGGATTATATGTTCTTTCTTTTGTTCTTAATTAAACTGACTACAATATTACCTGTATTACTGTAGTTAAAGTATAGTAACTGATATATCCTTTACTTATAGGTAATATACCCACATATCCTTGGTAGCATACATTATTTTATAATTGTATCTCCTACTATAAAATATGAGAGACAATCATAATAATTATTTCATATTATAACTAGATTGCTATAACTAAAGGTATAAAAGTGGAAATTAAGGACATTAATCACTTCAGATAGGTCTAAGTTAAAACATTAGTACATTGAACTGCTGCAGAACATTATGAACTCTGTCATATTTCTGCAATCTGTTGTTTAGGAGGCCATTAAAGTGCCTCAGGGCATTGAATTTACTAAGTTATTTATACCATCTTGCCAGAGGAGTGAGAAATGAGCAGACATTGCAAAGAAGCCAGAGCTTTGCAAGAAGCAATGGCAAACATTTCCACATACTTTCTAGAGTTACTGATCTCCTGGAATTCAGAAAAATAATAAAACTAGTGAATCACATCTAAAAATTGACAGTGGTAGTAGGAAAAGGTGAGCTTGTATCAGCAGTGGTGGTAGGAGAAGATGGATTTGTATCAATGGTGGTAGGAGAAGGTGGAATTGTTTCAGTGGTGGTAGCTGAAGGTGGACTTGTTTCATCCTAAGGAAAGATCCAAATTAATTAAATGGCAAAACAGGCTTAGAAAAGTACACATCCAGAAGGTGTGTAGGCAGTCAGCGTCAGTTACAATAACTGCTCTGCTGTGAGGCCAGCGCATAAGTATGGAGTAACTCTATGTGGAATTCTACCAAATATAGGGCAAGGCAATTTCATCCACCTGAAGCTATACAGTATTTTTTTTAATTCTGATAGAAGATCCACAACTTCTTCAAATTTCTTCTTCATAGAAGTTTGGACTAGTGAGCATAAAGGAATCTTGGAAGAAAACAAAATCAGAAAAAAACATGCTCTTTCATCATTCTAATTCTAAAGTGCATGTCTGGTCACTCCAAGAGGATGTGAACTACTCCATATTCCACTGATCTGACCCATTATTAAATACAATGGTACACTTTGTAGCCTTCAAACAAAACACTTAAAACAACTTGAGAAGGACAGTGCTTCCTTACTCAAAAAATCATACAGAGAAAGCTATTAGAAAGGCTTCAGTATTTGCCATTGTCTTTCTTACAGGTTGATTAGATGTGACCTATGCCTGATCTATACATCATCTTATTAAGATCTACTTGAAAGTTTAGACCTAGAATGCATTACTATGACACTGGAATCATACTACAAAATCTAATATTAAAATATATACTAATAAAGGAAAACTGACAGATATGTTATGCAATAGCACCAAAGATCTAATGAGCTTCCTCTTACATTCAGAACATATTAGCCACAACTTTCCTTCACAAATAATCATGATGCATATATGGAAATAGAAAATATGAGCATGTGGTTATGGTAAACAAGCTTTGTGACTGTCAGTAAGCAAAGTAGACAAATGAACCCCTTTCAGTGTGAACAAAAAAACAAATCACTGGTATGAGTTTTCTTAAAGATTTATACGTAATATTATAGTTTGTTTTATCGCGGTAAGTTGAACTGTGATGGTGGTCATGTCTATTTTTTCCTTTATTTCACTGTAGTGTGACTATGGAGTTGTTATATATAAGTTAGAGGGTGTGAAGGCTTGCCATTCTGCAAAAAAAGCATTTTTTTTGTCTGTGTTATGCTAGGTTAGTTGAAGTGAGTTTAGTCCACTCATGTTTGATCACTTGTGTTTAGATATTTTGCCTTTTAAATCAAATGACATACACCAGAAGGTGTGTAGGCAGTCAGTGTCAGTTATAGCAACTGCTCTACTGTGAAGCCAATGTGGAGTAAGTGGTGTGTGTGTGTGTGTGTGTGTGTGTGTGTGTGTGTGTGTGTGTGTGTGTGTGTGTGTGTGTGTGTGTGGACTGCTGCTTTTTTTTTAGATGACACTAACATCAAACATCAGAATCTCAATGACTGGGTTTACGTAGGGTGTGTGCTTTGTGTTATGGTAAATGGATGTCTGTATTAACCCAGAATCTTTTGTATATTCCAAAAGTTTTGGCAGCTAGGATGGGGAGTGTGTGTGTGAATCTCTTAGAGTTACAGTTAGAGTAAGGGCTAGGTAAGGGGATAGCTTGTGTGTTACATATGCAAATTGTGTCGGAATGTCTAAGTGTAGAACTACTGTTAGGGAAAGGACTTTTTTTAAGGGAATGGGTAAAGTTGGGGATATGAACAAGGTTAGTGTCAGGAGTAGTACACAAGAAGAGGCAAAGCATTTGTCATAACTCTACCTGAATCCAGATCAACAGAGGTAGACCTATTTAAAACTGCATAAAGCTAACCCATCAAACTCTGCATACAAATAAATACCAGTACTACACATTTGCCTAAGCAAACTTATATCCCTAGCCCTAATTAATAAAAGGGTAACACAAAGTACTGCATTCAAAAATGCATTCAAAATAAAGAACTGCAGAGGAAAACATATACAATTTGCAGATGTTACTATCCCTCAAAAAAAAACAAAAAAAAAACTATTCTTTAAAATACAAAATACATAAACATCACAGTCCTGCTAAAAACCCATGATCACACTTTGTATTATAACAAAAACTATATTGAGTAAATAAATAAATATAAATATTAAAATAATAAGCCTACCTATTCTTCATAGGAAGTCACATAAAATTAAGTCTTTAATTTTCTTCAAACGTTAAAACTCCAGCATCTCAAATGAGGAAAAAACCTCCTGCAAATAAAGTCCAACCTCAGAGAGAAATAACTACTATTTTTAAGGCAAAAACTATCCTACTCCCAGGAAGAATAAAATAAATACTTCCCACAAATCAAAAGAAGAACTAAAGAAGCTAACAGATGAAAATCCATAGAAATATCATAGAAATCAAATATCAAAAATACTGAAATAAAATAATTCTATATCCATATGCAATGAAATCCATTCATAATAAAAATAGCACTTTGGATAATGCTGCTCCACTAGGAAAATCTTCAAAAACTGGAAACCCATAATAATAACAACAATAATAATAATAATAATAATAATAATAATAATAATAATAATAATAATACATACATACATACATACATACATACATACAAACAGAATATGTGAATGCTTGGTGTACATATACTTAAAATCTTGTACTCTACGGGAGTCTATATTAGATCACCGGATGCGTAAAAAAGCGAACGGTGATTAATTGACCCTATGTAAGTGAAAGCTTACAATTTTGAATTGTCAGAACAGCGATTTTTTTTCCTAGGGATTAAGTGGGGGGCTGTCCCCCCCCACCCCCCTACTTTAATATACCAACTCTGAGACTGCACTACAGTGCCGAAAATGGCAAAGTAACAAAGAGGCCAAGCAAATTCTTTCCCAGGGAAAGAATTTGCTTAAAAGCCACTTTGATATTTTGCCATTTCAGGCTTTTGAGTTCGACCAAGATGCATTTGAAAGAATGCATCTTCGGTCTTCTAATAGGGAACCCTCTAGGGGATAGAAGACATGTTTGGTGATGACAGATCTTCTTTCGGCTTTCCCGGTTAGGGGTCGCCACAGTGGATCACCTGGCCGCTCATGATTGGCAGTAGAGTTTTACAGTGTTGAGTTGCCAGTCCGGCGCCCAACCATCCACAGAAGGCACACACATGCATGCACTCACGCCCAGGGCCAATTTAGAGTATCCAATCCACCTACAGCATGTCTTTGGGATGTGGGAGGAAACCGGAGCACCTGGAGGAAACCCACACCACCACAGGGAAGATATGCAGACTCTGCACAGAAGGCACCCCAGCCAAGGATTGAACCAAAGCCACTTATTACAAAATTTCCATACTGTACCTACTGAACAGTATAATGCAAACATAATACTCTATGACATACCCATATATCAGCACTGCATAAATCCAAATATTTGTGAGAGAATATACATGATAAATACACACACACACACACACACACACACACACACATATCATCAGAGTATTTATCTACATATTGCAACTGCCATCAAAAACCCAACCAATCAGAACTCTTACTCTAAATTCCTATTTCATCCTCAGTTAACTTAATATATCAAAACTAAACACTAAACTATCCCCAAATCAATTATTATTTTCGTATAGTAAACTCACAGAATGCAAATGTAATTTAAAATGTAAAAGAGAATATACAGAAAAAGAAAAAAGAAAATGAAATATAACTACAACCAACCAATTGGAAAGTGGCTTTAATGGTAAAATAGCCCCAAGCCTTTATGACTAAACCAAATAATATTAAAATAGCTAACAAATATACAAGTTATAATTATATATAAGTATAAAACTAAGAATTTCTAAAGTAACCGTCACTGTTCTTCTAAACATATGCATGTTTTTTTCAGAACTAGTTTAGAAAATCACCCATGAAGCAGTGTATTTATAAAGACATAGGATCATAGGAGGTTACTAGGCTAATGGCCCTGGGGCCCTTACAAGTGTAGCCAAGAGTTTATCTCCAAAAAAGAAACCTCAGTCAGCACCTGTTGCCCCTATCAATGAGGGACACAGGTGGAACCCCTCAGACAAACTTATAGTTTCCCATCCACTCATTAAGGTTGCACTCGAAGAGGGCCAGTGAGGTACTCTGTTTGACGTATATGGGAGGTTGATTCCAGAGACGGGGCAGCCTCTGGGAAACAAACCTGTCTCTCTATCAGGTTTTGTTGATATCAAGCTACATGCTCCAGGTGATGCTTGAACTCACAACCTCAGCATTGCTTAGTAATGCATCATAAGTACCATGCACTAACCAGTTGCACCATTGGAGCACACACATCACATAAATCATGTAAAGCCGTAGTGTCTAGAAAAGTTAAGCAGCAACAGAATGATCTTGTCTAATTGAAATGAATGTGAAACCATAATCTATATTTAAAACACACATACACCCAAAGATAAATGCATTACATGGAGCTCTTGTTCATGTGATAAATGAAATATCTTGCACTGTAGGATCAGGGAACTCAAATTCATGTCTTCTGGCTTTACAACAAATATTTCCTGTATCATACTCCATAACCCTATATATATATATATATATATATATATATATATATATATATATATATATATATATATATATATACATAGAGAGAGACAGGTAGAGATATATATAGATTAATACATATGCACACCTACCCACAGACAATCTGAGACCTATAGATAAAGATAAACCTAACACACACATTATGATGCATATATATATATATATATATATATATATATATATATATATATATGTAGATATGTAGATATATGTATATATATATATATATATATATATATATATATATATATATATATATATATATATATATATATACACATACATATGAAAGTCATGTAATTGTTTGAATGTATACAATTCCAAATATCCATTAGTCAAATATTCGGAACATCAAGAAGACTTTTTTGCCAGTTGCCAGAATTTCTGTGGATCAGGAGTTTGTCCTTCCTTCATGAAGTGCAATCTTGAAGTCGGTATATATAATTTACAAAGGGTGCGTGGAAGGCTCAGGGGGCTTGCATTCCTGCAAAAAGACTGCTTTTTTCTCACAGAGTTTCCAAGGTTCACTATTTTGTAACTTTGGCCTTTCAACCTTTTGTTATTTCCACAGAGTCGCTTGGTGACGTAAGCACCAATACCTGAAATATAAATCTTAAATATAGTAAATCATTATTGTGTAGTAAGGTATTAGTTGTTGACTAAAGCTTTTCAAAAGAACACCCACTAAAAAAAAAAAAAACAATGTAGTGGGATCACTTTTTATTTAAAAAGAGCGCTCACTGCATAGCGGGTAAAACTTGGATGCAGCAGCCAGCTGTCAGTAGTGCTAAGGGAAGCATGAGTAGCATAATGGGAATCATACCTCCCCTGGCTGGTAGGAGGACAGCTGTGCAAGTACCTAGAAACAGCGGACTACAGAAGGGGGAAGGTGAGAAACAGTTACTGAAAAAGGATCCTCAGAATGTAAGCTGGGTTATATATACATGTGTAAATGTAGATATATATTAGGAAAAGGAAGAAAAAAACTGGGTTCATGATTGCACACAGCAGGCTTGAAAGGAAGTCACAAAATAATTAGCAACGATCTTTATTGAGGCAAGAAAATGTAAAAAAATGGGGAGACAAACAAGGTATATGTTACCACAATAATAAACCAAGATCTGTAAAAATGAATGATGTAGTCCAACATACTGGGACTTTTCTTTTTACATCACCACTAAATTGTTCATACTCATCAGAAAAATGCTTGGCATAAATAAATACTCCCCGTTTACACCTGTAGGACAGAGTACTGTAGTTTACAACTCTAGATTAAGAAATGCATATATTTTTCAAGACGTAGTCAAAGAATATATATTGCATGCGAGCTGACTTCATGGTGACTAGGGTTCCGGTGCTGTGCATGTGACATGCAGTGTCCAGTGCTCATGACAGTAGAGATTGCCAATTACGGTCTCCCATGGCTCTCAAAAGATCAAACCAAGAATCTTTACAATGTAGCAGGGAGGTGAGATGCATAAATGTTGAAGAGGGATCATTTCAACGAGCCTGAATAGAAGCAAAGAAATTGATTATGATTTCATTGCATACC
>NC_056744.1:1100084433-1100086933 GCF_019279795.1 Protopterus annectens
CTGCTGAGCATACTAATGTATTTTTTAAATATTTATATATATATCTTTTTTCATACCTTCCAGAACTGCAGCACAGTTCTCTATATAAGAGTGCACATTGTAGAGATACAAAAAGCATAAATGGGAAATATTGTGTATGCCAGATTTTGCAATGGGGGAGTAATTACTCATAATAGCTCAATGAGTGATATTGTAATCATAAGTAATGGTTATTGCTGGAAACCTGCAAAAAGATCAAATACCAGGCTTTCCACTGTATTCATTTGATGTTTCCTGCTAATGCTGTATCTGAAATGAAATACTGACAAAATGTACCATATAAGACATATATTTAGAATGATAAGAGCTCTGTATACATCACTTAGGATAAAATGTTATTTGATCATATAACTGGAATAAAGGCATACACATACACACACACACACACACACACACACACACACACACACACACACACACACACACACACACACACACATACCCCTACACACACATAATCCACACACACATAAATGTATCTCCTTTATCCAGTGTTCCCATCCTATCTCAGCACTTAACAGCTGTAATGTAGAGAACAAATTTTTAACAAGATTGCTGATGTCCATTGCAGGGTAAACACATGAATATGCTCACATACCACTTATACACCCACATTCATTTTAGAGCATCACCCATTCATCTGCAGCATATTTTTTTAAATGTGATTGGAAACCTTAGAATGGACACAGGGAGTGAGGGTCGACATAATGGTTAAGGTCTTTACTTCCCAGATACAAAGCACATGGTTTGATTCTGACCTGTGGTTATTAGGTAGGCTTGTAATAGCGTGCAGACTGATAGCCTAGTATTTATTTATTTGTGTGTCTGCAAGTATGATACATCTATGTATTATCATAGAGTTCCTATAAAGATGAATGGTCAGAATCAGACAGGCAGGTTAGACATATATGAGGTAACTGCAGATTGGGCTATTTCAAGCCAATTACCCTGATAATAAGCAGATGTTTGACCTTTAAGTGTATGAGGGTCCCAAGGCAGACTCTAGGTCAAGAAACATGTGTACCAAAAGAAATGCAAATCTTAAGGTGTAAGAAAAGAGATGAATACTCCCAAAAGACAATGTCAGATGCATCCTTGCCTGTGTGAGAGTGCAAGGATTGCCACAGTTTGCACATGCATGTGCAGTAAACAGTGCTACTCTGCATTTGTGGCCAAGGATTGCCACAGTTTGCATCTACATGTGCAGTAAACAGTGCTACTCTGCATTTGTGGCCAAGGATTGCCACAGTTTGCACCTGCATGTGCAGTAAACAGTGCTACTCTGCATTTGTGGCCAAGGTTTACCACAGTTTGCACCTACATGTGCAGTAAACAGTGCTACTCTGCATTTGTGGCCAAGGATTGTCACAGTTTGCACCTACATGTGCAGTAAACAGTGCTACTCTGCATTTGTGGCCAAGGATTGCCACAGTTTGCACCTGCATGTGCAGTAAACAGTGCTACTCTGCATTTGTGGCCAAGGTTTACCACAGTTTGCACCTACATGTGCAGTAAACAGTGCTACTCTGCATTTGTGGCCAAGGATTGCCACAGTTTGCACCTACATGTGCAGTAAACAGTGCTACTCTGCATTTGTGGCCTCTTTAAGAACTACTTTTAATAGACAGCTTTTCAGTATTCTGTCAGGTCTATGAACAAAAGATTGTATGAATTAATCTTTTTAGACATTTTGAATTGTGCAAAGCCCGCAAAAAAAATATTTATCTGTAAGCGTTTCAGACTAGATTTCCTGTGTAAACTTTTTATTGCAGACCATTAAGTTTGCCAAACCCTCTGTGAAAAAGGACTTTGCATAGAGGTGCATAGAATTGCATCTGACTCTAAAGGAAGACTATCTTAGAGATGCATTATGTTTGCTAAGAAAGCATGATTAATTTTATTGTAATAAGCTATGTGATGCAAAAAGAAGCAAATGCCTTTTGTTTTTATTTTTAACCTCTTAAATAAACTAGCATTATGATATTAAACGACTGTTACATCCAGCCTGTATAATTTGTTACAGTGTGTATAATGTAATATTAAGTTACATCTAAGAAACTTCATCTCATCACAAAACATCTACATACATTTTTTCATCTAAAACACATTTTATCTAAAATACATTTAGTCAAATCATATTACATCTAAAACTTCACATACAGAAAATACTTCTCCTAAACTTTCTACACGCTCACCCCACCCAACTAAATATGCCAACTCCACAGACACACAACCACAAAGAAAAGATAGAATACCACACAAACATATTAAATAGGTTGGCATTAGCAAGGTGCAAATGGTGTACTAGACTAATTTATCATGTAATTCCTACTGCCCTAGCACCCTAAACCATGCCAGTATTAATTCTCTATAACCTAAAACACTTAAGTATATCAAATGTGATTAGACCAAATATGTTTTAGACCAGGACACTTAGACCAAATGTTTAGATATTTTAAGT
>NC_056744.1:1100089433-1100106933 GCF_019279795.1 Protopterus annectens
AGGTAGACCCATATATATATATACATATATATATATATATATATATATATATATATATATTATATATACCAACATCCTCCAAGATTCCCATACCTTGAAGAACAGGGAGTATTCTAACAAATGGTACTCTTGGACTTAATATATGTAAGTCTGGATTTTCTGAAATTTCAGTCTGTTGCTGATTTTTCCTATTTAAAGATTAACATCCACTCCCTGAAGACATCCTGTGACACTTTTCTGTGTCAAATCAAGCCAAGTAGGTCGGAAACTATCTTCTCAGAGCACAGACTTTAGTAATGTGGTACAAGTGCATTTATCATTCTGTACATAATGCAGAACAATTGAAGTTATTTGCTGCAGTGTCCTTTGATGTTTGCTTTAGTGCAGGGGCAATAATCATTTTGGCATTAGACTATAATGTGGCCACCACTAAATTAACTAAAGTATTATCTACAACAGAGAAACTTTATTTTATTCATTTTACTAAAATGTTTCTGAAAAGTGAAAATGTATTTGTTGCTTGCATACAATGTATAAATCAAGTGAAATACATGAGTAGTGTATGTTAAAACCAGTAAACATCAACTGAAACGTTAGGGCATAATTACAAATTTAGTGAAATAAACACAGCATAATTTATAACACCATGTCAACACTATCTCATATTAATTTTACTATGTATATGATAATAAAATTCTTAAAAATGTCTACTGATATTCTAGCTTAAAATTTTTTATAGCTGTAACAGATTCATTTTTCATTTCTGAATCTTAACAGTGCATTTAATTTTGAAAGTTGACAGACATATATGTCATATGCACAACAGGTAAAGTGTAAACAAGTAAAGCTTCCAAATGTATCTTACAGACTAGTAAAACTGTGCACAAAGAAATAAAAGTAAACAAATTTGTAAAAGAAAATACAAATCATTTTTAAGAAAAAACTAGTCTGAGCAACACTGATTCCTACAGTAAATGCAGGGGATTAATAGAAACCCCACATGGACTGAAAAATATATGAAATACAAGTGAAACCAATGCTATATCTTTAAGCACTTCTCACTGCAGTGGATGACAAGTCTCAGGAATATAATATTCTGCAAGGCTTCTAGGGCTGTGTTAAACATTGTAACAGATTTGCCACAGAGTTACACCATGGTGAACTTCTCTCACACTGTTATATAAAATCTCCCCTACTGGTTTCAGACTTAAAACTCAAAAACTGGTTTCATATATTGCTCTATATCAGACTTCTTAGTGAATCATCAGTTTGAGATCTTTTGCTATTTAAACTGCAAACTGAGGGTAGATAAACTGAGTTGTCTCTATACCCACAACAACATCTGCAGTGATTTGAGTGACATACTAGATGTCAATTTATAGTGCAGGATACATGCAAAGATATAAAATAAAATATCCCCATTTGTTTTTTTTATCTGAAAGACAAGCATTAAGAAGGTGTATTTCTCTTAACCAAATAAATAAACCTTCAAAATCATCTGTAGATATAACTACTACTCGTCTGCTACCAGTTACTATTTTATCAGTTTTAAGATAACCAGTCATTGTTACATATTATAGCTGAGGGAAAATATTATTCTTCTTTGCAAGTACATGTCTTGCTCAGAGATAGGATTACTGATTTATTTATTTATGATGATAAAAGATAGAGTTGAATATAGTGCATTCACTTAATAGGTATGTAGGGGCATCATGCAGACAGATGCATGCATATGTTTGGCATATTATGAAGGCACAATTTAAAGTTATTAGCACAAAACACAGATTTTTGGTTACACTACTACACACACAAACACACACTGGCAAGAGCTAGACTAGTCTTTGTACAGAGGTACTTATCACTTGAATCATTTGCTAGGCCACTGAGGCTGTAATATGGTGCTTTAAGCCTGACAAGTCCATTCTGCCTCAGGAAGTCCAGGACTCTTTCTCCTTGAAGAAGGCTTGGATTGTAGGAAACCAGCAGTTAGTCCCTTGCTTTTTTGGGAACTTGGTCTTTTATTTTACATAAGATGTCTTATTTCCTGTGTCTTTGTTTGTTTGTTTGTTTTTGTTTTAATTCATTTCTTCCAGTATAGTTAATTTGGTCAGAAAATGACAGGTTCTGATCCAGATGTGTACAGTGAATCTGAAGCTTTGGACTTTCTAAGTTACTGCTACAAGTGCCTCTTGGGTTTTCAGAAGTGGCTGCAAACACTGCAACACAGAGGCAATAAGATATCCTTTACTGGACCAAGATATGTTTTAGACCAAGAGTACAGCCAGGCACGCTCTTTGTACTTACTGAGTACATTTTTTTTCTGAGCATCACATCAATATGGATTATTTTCAGGTCATATTATGTCTACAGTCGCCTAAATGAATGCCTTTAACAACAGGTGCAATATTGCTAATCTAAAAACAAATTAATATTTTTTTTGGGGGGCAGCTAAAATGTTACTTCCATTTATTAAGTGCTGGGGCAGCATTTTCGGAGATGTGTCTATTTTAAGTGCTAGGTGTCCAAGGGGGCTAGCACTAAGAGCTTGTGAGTACAAAATGGAATTTGCTTGCTACACCCCTGTTTTAGAGTACACATTATCTGAACTTTTGGACTATATGTGTAGTTAATTAGGAACTAAATATGTAGCCCAAAAGCTCAGTAGTTGTTTCCGAAGACGGTATCAAGATATCATCTATATGTTATGGTGTTTTCCTGTCAGTGGACAAGAACTTATTCACTTTTTTGTCGAGTTGATGTACTCCCTTCTGAAGATACCCTTTAATACACACTGCATCAGTTAATGATATAGCTATTGACAACATGAAGCTGTCTTATACTATAGCTGTCCTAGGACACCTGCTGTATAGGCATTACATATAAGGCCCCAACATGCAGCCTGGCAGCATACCAGATAAGAAGCAGTGAGGACAGACAATATAGGAGATTCAAACCTAATTCCCCCACTCAGCCCTGAGGGAAAGTCACAGACTGACCAATAGCAGCACTGCTGGCGTTTTCCAATTTCATTTCAGCAATTACTTTGTAATAATTAACTTCACTGCATCCTCCAAATGATCATGAAACAGTGTCTCTTTTGCTTCACTTGAATCCATACTTTGACTTATAAGACTGGTGAGTTCTCAGGTTTTTATCATATCAGTGCCTTGCCATAAAGTCATGACAAAAGTCAGCTGTTAGTACCTGGTGTTTTAGAACACAGGCCGATGGCAAGTGCACTAACTTCCTTATGGCCTTGCTTCAGCCCGTTCTTGTGTATGGCATAGTGACTGAGCCATTTAACTTTGAAGGAACTAGGTCATGAGTGAATGGTCTACCATTACATTAGCTTATTGGCATAACAAATGGGGCAGTCAAACAATTGTGGGGATCAGGTTATCATATGATTCTAAATATTCACCCTTGCCATTACCTATCAGATTATAAACATCAGGAAGGAAACAGATCATAAAATGAAAGGAGGAAGAAAGAATTTGGTTTATGAATTACTGAATACATCTAGGAGTGGAACATTTGCATACCCTGCTTAAGTAAAAAGTCATTCACCATGTAGGACATTTCCAAAACGAAAATCTGTTAAACTCCTGTACCACTTCTTGGCTGAGGGGTACTGGTGCACACAGGCATATATACAATCTTCCCAACCAAAAGTTCTCAGATCACATATTTTTGTGCACTGTATTTCAAAACAAATCATTTATGAATTCACAGTGTAGCAGATAAAGGAAAACACAACAGCTTTGTCAAAATCCAAATATCCCCCCTTTCTCCATTGTGTTCTGATTATATAACAGAACTACAGGTATGAAAACCAACCCCCCCCCCCACGTGCAAGATGCAAGAAGCATTCCCCTCCTATAAAACTGTTTCAGGTTTTTGAACAAATGAGTGGCTATGTCATGAAGTTCTCACTTCTTTGTGCTAGAACATGTTATAGTGTTATGAAAATGGGAAATAACCATATACTCGTGTGTAAATGAGCTGGCTATCCCCTTTCTAACACAGATTTAGTCAGTTAGCATGTTTGCAGTTTAAAGGAGTACTTTGCCTCACCTTTGTGGATAACTGCAGTTATTTTGCAGGTGAAATGATTCTTAAGTAACTACTATTGGTTACTAATCTCATAAGGGATTTTGTTTGAATATATGCTTGACAGAAAGTATTTTATATAGCACCGGATTATGTATGACTTTAGAAAACTGGAGTAGAGATAACACGGTGGCATAGCTGTGGTTGGAAGATTTTTGATAGGGAGCCTATCTGTAAAGGAAAGCAGTAAACTAAACTCGGTTGCTTGGATAGTTAATTTCATTTAGGAATGTAAACAAGTATCGAAACAAAAAATGTTCCACGCAAGATATATGTGGCAGTAATAATTTCAACATTAATTGCAGCTCAGACTGGGAAAGTACATCTCAAGTAATCAAGAAAATTAATGCTAAATTAAGTTTTACTACTTGTCTATATCAGTGACTTGCAGTTTATGGGCACATAAGATTAGTGCACAAAAAAGGAGCATTTGCAAAGTTCTTTTAATACCTGAAAATGCTGCAAATCCAAGCGTTGTCATTTGTTTATAAAGTAGTCATAGCATGTTTCTGACTTTAACGGTGAGATAACTGTGATATAATAACTACATAACAAAGCTGCAGATGTGTTTTAGCCACTGAAATATCAGCATTTATCATGCTTATTCATTAAACAAATTTTAAAGATTCATGTTTTCAAGCATCATCTCACAACACAGCTTATAGAAATGTGCCATCAACCCTTAATATATAAATTATACATTTTAGCCAAAGAGATGATAGCACTTTAAGCAGTCCTTGAAATGCAGGTCACAAGCATCATCATGTCATATATCTCTAATGATTTATGCAGTATGATACATAGTATATATGATATTTGAACAATGATGCATAGTAAGTTTAGAAAGAAGAATTGCCCTTTAAGGAGAAAAAAACTTAGAACTGTACTCAAAGAGTGTTTTGTCAACAGATGCACAATTCTGCCTTCCAATTTGGTCTGGTTTATAGGCTTTGTAGCAGTGTACATTCCAAAACACATTGCAGTCCCAAACCACTTTCTGTATAAACAACTCATGCCAAAAATCTGGAAAAGGACAGGTGTGTTACACTGCACAAGGGATGATACCTTACCATCTCTGGAAACTACTTCTTAATCTTTCTTCTGAGCTACTTTATGAAATTCCAAGAATGCGTATCCATTTAGATTACTATCCCACTGGAAGGAAAGCCTATGGCACCCTTCTGACAACTCAGCATGACATATGAGTATCAGATGCCTCAGAAACCTGCAGATAAAGTCAACTCAATGGAAGAAGATTTGATACTGGGGCTTTGCTGATACTGTTTTTCCAAAGCACTTGACCCAGTCAGATATAAATATTTTGTGAATAAAAGTGAACCTGTTCAGACAAGACTCCATTCTACCAGCCTAGTGCAGGATCTAAATGACATGTGCCCAACAGTAAAACAGAAATACAACTTCTCTTTCTTTCCATTATGAAATGGGTATATCACTACTCTGAGCCTTAGGCCTTATACTGTACAACTTGTTAGGAATAACTTATGAAATAGCATCTTACAATCTGCAGATGGCACTGTACTCTACAGTACACACATATTTCATTTGTCTTATGTAAGCCAAAGATTTAGAAAAAGTTCTGGACTCCATTACTGACCTTCAATACAGTACATGGAAATCAGTTCAAGGATGTCTTAACTGCCCTTAAGGCATCATGTACAAAAGCAAGATTCCCAAAATGCATACCAATTATGGATGTTGGTGTGATCACATGGGCTAGTGCCAGCATAGCTAGCTGGAGTTTTGTAAAGAATGATATCCTATGAGAATCAGACTGATGTGTACAAGATGCTTGTGTTACAAATATATTGGAACTGTATGACATTTGAAAATCAAAATGTGTTTTTAAAGTTGTTAGTGTTGAAAAATGTATCAACAATGGGTCCTGCTGGACAGAGAAGGAAAATATATGTGAGACTGTATTTATACATGTTAGCAAAGGACCCTGGAAGAGCAGAGGTTAACCAGCTAGCTTACTTTAAGAAAAATAACAGAAATGTAAATGAGCTGTTAAACCATTAAAATGGCATCACACAGTGATGAACAGGACCAGAAAGTGTAGGTCTGGAAGAAGCCATTGTTTATTAGCTTCAGTAAAAAGAAGGAAAGTGTTGTGATTGTTTCTTGGCCTCAGGCCTGCCATAAACATTAGACAAGCTCTAGATGTGCATTTTTTTATGTCCATACAAAATTCCCCTCTCAATTTCAAAAGGGGACAGTGTGGGAACCTGGAGTCAGGTGACCAGATGATGTCATTCTGCCAGCCCTGAAAATAATATATTTTTTAGATATTACAGGTAATCATCTCTGAGCATTGAGTATTCTGTCTTGGGCTTGACAACAAGAACCATTCATCACATCATCTGCTTTGCTCTATTAAGTAGATAGGGAATAGTAATTATCCTAGATTCAGTTGGGAAAATATAGTGAAGCTTAGTTTAGATATTGTTTTTCTTTATTTGTCTGAGACTGTCCATCAGTGTTATTTTCAGTATTTCCTGTAATTTGAACTCTGATTTACTGTAAATATATATTCAGTATTTTCATGTTCTTTTATTTATTATTAAATATATTTAAAACTTTTATTGTGGCTGGTCCTTTTAGAAAGTATTTAACCTTTGAGACTGCTTATATTTATTTGGTGACACTGTGCGGGCCAATCCTGAAGGGCTAGCTGTCTTGGTCAGGTATCATCATTTGTATTATTATTAATATTACACAGTATAATTGGACACCCTTTGTTAAGGGCCTTAAAGTAGTTGATTGTGGAGTGTTTCATGGCAGTCATAACTACATTAAACAGTGGGTAGAAGGAGGCACAGCAGGTAGATCTGTGCCAGCCTTGCAGGTGTGTGTGTGTTTGTGTGTGTGTGTGTGTGTGTGTGTGTGTGTGTGTGTGTGTGTGTGTGTGTGTGAAAAATTAAATCTCAGAGTGTGTGTGTCAGCTACTTGTGGCAGGGACATGAAGCACTGGTTTCACACAGAGGGTGCTGGATTACTTGGCTTGGACACTTGGCTGAGGACCTAACCCTACAGCTGTACCACTTGAAAGTCTTATTGGGGACCAGGAGGGAGACAGATATATAGGAACCCAGACCCTGGGATGACTGCATTCTCTGTGTGCTCTTAATGTACATTGCAATTGCTGCAGAGAACTGCATCTGGAAATACTGAGTGTATCCATTGGCATTCCAAATGAAAGTCCCTCTCCAGTGTCAGTGGTGAGGATTCAGGCTTTTTGATTACTGGCACAAAAAGCGGTCATCACAGTTGGATAGGGTAATAAACATGCTCAAATCTGAGTCAAGTCTAGAGTCATTATTCGCTTCATGTTTACCTGTGGGATTACCATCCTAACAGCAGTAGCTAAAACAAACCTGACATCACTGGAGATCGTTTACCAAGACATATAGTGTGACTGCACAGTGGACCTATGCATAGTATCATCTGCTTCTAAATGTCCTTTGATTGATCTGTCAATGTATAGTATGACTGCAGAGTGGACCTATGCATCATCTCATCTACTTTTAAAAGTCATTTGATTGATCTCTGTGTACAGTATGACTGTACAGTGGGCCTATGCATTTTATCATCTGCTTCTAAAATTACCGTTGATTGATCTGTCAGTGTTCCTCATCACCCACTGCAAAAACAAGTCCAGCCCATGAAACCATTAATTAAAACAAAAAATTGTTTTATTTAAGGGCAACTAAGAACCTTGCTGCTCAGGAGTTCTGACTTTCCAGAAGTATTGACCTCAACATAAATTGTGGATTGTCATGAATTAAAGTACCAGTAAAAAAGCTTAAATTTTCATTTTATATTTATTTTACATATCCTTCTGACAGTATGGCATGTTGAATGAAGGTAGATACAAATCTGTCATAAAAAGAAAAAAATACACTGGTTGCAACTCTGTTACAAAAGTGTAACAAGTATCAGTGAATTTTCAGAAAATTACATTAAATGTCTATACAGAATCCACATAACATTAACCTGTACTTAGCAGCCTACTGAATATTTTTATTATACCTTACCTGTGAAAAACAAATAGACATAATTTAAAACTATATATACTACATATATACTGTGCCAACTCAATAAATTAGTTATCTAATGTCAAAAAGACTGTCTTTATTATATACAATGATAACTACAGTGTTTGGCTTTTTAAAGCAGTTAAAATTTCAAATTATAATTGTAGTGTGTGAGTTTTACAATCAATTAAAATGTCAAATTGGCATTTATTCACAGAATGTTTTAATTCCACTTATCTAGTAATACAAATAACATATTCCAATAGTTACAATTAATATAGTTTCTCTTTTTTTTTTAAGAAAATTTTACTGATTACTTTTTTATAAATTATAGTAGCTGTACGGACCATTTCCAAAAAAAGGAGAGTTTATGAATAGTTTTTCCAGCAGTAACCAGAGTGCAGAGCAATAAGTAAAGCTGTTGTTTGCTAATATATACTAGAGAAGAATTATTAACTAGTACTGAGTGACCTGTCAGACCATAATACCTGTGCAAAATATTAGAATTTAACCAAATCCCTTCACAATTTTTCTGTCATAAACTATATGCTCCTAATCCAATTTAACTTCTTTTGTTGTACTTCCAACAAGAGATGTTATTAGGGTAACTCGTGTTTCGAATTCTATATGATATAAAAAGGCTCTGTTTATGGTATTCCACATAAAACTCTCCAGAATCAGTATTACCTGAAATGACTATTACTATTTCTATGTGTCTGGAAAAAAATCTGGGGACTTTCTCTGATTTACAAATTATCAATATAAGTCTGTAACAGTGGTTTTGTAAGCTAAAACTATTTTATATAGATATGATAAAAAGATGTTGACAAATAGTTAAGATTCATTTTATATGTGTTAATTAATTAGAATAAATCATTAATTCTTCTTTTGACACAATGTATTTAAATAATAAAATGTTGACTAACATTTTGTATCATAAGCTATTCTTCTGGACACAAGCTATATTTCTGAACCTTATACTGTCTGATTATAGAAGTTTAAGGCAATGAAACCCATAAATAAAATTATTTAATTTCTAGTTCATCATTTTAGCCATAACAGACCTTTTGATAATTATTTAGTGAAAGAGATGGGGAAAATACAGAATGTCTCTTTTAAAGTGAACATTTATATACTGATTTTATAAATAAAATGATAAAAGGATACGGATATTGTCTGTATAACATATAAGATTACAGTTAAATGCATCATTTTGATTAGCATTAATCTATATTTAAACAAAAAGGCATTCCATTTTGAACTTACTGCTTAATAATAATAATAATAATAATAATAATAATAATAATAATAATAATAATAATAATAATATTCTAATGACCTGTATAATATGTTCCAAGCTTGTAGATATTGTAGTTATGTCAAAAAAATATTCATGTGGTGCTAATTGTCATAATGTTTTGAGTTAGGGTCAGGCTAGAAAAAATTCTTGACCACCATGAAATCCACCACCTCCCTTCTTGCAGTGTAGAGAGCAAACTTCATGTACCCTGTTGATCATAAATTATTATTCCAGAACAAGCATGTATCCATCTTAATGTACAGAGTATCTATGGAATTAAACTGTTAAGTGTACATGATACAAAATGTCTGTAAAACACGTTGAAGCTCCATGATGTCTGTTCTGAAGGATTGCATGTGTGGATACATATACGCATAACTATAGCTAACCACTGAATGGAATTGCAATCCCAATTGCAACTATTTACGATGAAACTATACTTCAATTATTCCTGATACTATTTGAACACTATTTCTTTAACTCAACTGCCTTGCTTTGGTTGCATAACATATGCTTTGTACATAAAATTATTTCCACATAAAGTCTATAATTTTCTTGACACATCCCAACAGGCTCAGCTTTTGTAAATACTACCACCTTTCATCATCTAGACTCTGTGCCACACCACACAATGTCACACTCCATGGCACAATGAGATTATTACCCATTATTGAATCACCATAGCAAATTTATTCACTTTCCTTATAAACAACTATTTATTTCTCTTTTTTTTTTTTGTTCCATCTCACACATTCTTTTCTTCTATGTTATACATGCTCGGGATATTCTACCTGAAAATGTATCTTAAACATCATCTTATGTTTCTTGGACAACTTCAAAGATACAGTAGATTATCGTGAGTCAAGTTTGTGTCACCTAAATGGTGGATCCAAGTAGGTATTACATGGGCATGCACATTCTCATTTTAAGAATCAAAACCTGTTACTTAGGAGTGCGGAGGTCTTCATGTCAACCCCCCCCCCCCACACACACACACAGACACAATTGAGCTATCAGATGAGATGCACCCTGCTGTTATGAATTTCTTGATCTGCTCCTGTGTATTGGTGGAATTAGTAAACTGCATCTTTCAGAATACAAGCACTACAAAAATACCAAAGTAACAAATAGAAAAAAAATACATAAAAGTATAATAATTCCAGTGTGTGTGTGTGTCTGTGTGTGTGTGCATGCGTGCGTGTGTGCGTGTGTGTGTGTGTGTGTGTGTGTGTGTGTGTGTGTGTGTGTGTGTGTGTGTGTGTGTGTGTGTGTGTGTGTGTGTGTGTGTGTGTGTGTCTTAGTGATGCCTCTTACTTTCCTGCTAATTAGATATATAGAATTGAATCGATTGCCATTATGACAAAGCATGGAACCCCAGGTAGGATGACCTCAGATCATTCACAACTCCATAATTTATGGACTGAGACGTGTTGGAGCCTTCAGTACAATGATGCAGATACATTAGGACAAAATGTAAGATACCTCCTATAAAATGGTAGGCAACATTTTGAAATATTTTTGAATATGGGAAGTTGCATTGCTTCAGCAAAATGAATGCTTATACCACTGGTTCTTAGAGGCAGAACAATTTGGATGTAAACAGTAATCTTCAATAATGTTGAGATGTGAAAGTGTCATGGAATGAAGAATGCATATTATCAACAAACATACACTGGTTTTATTTGCATATAAGAGAAAAAAGGACACATTACTTTGTGTTTTGTATTTTTCATTATGTATGAAATTAAACTAAAGAAAACCTACCACCAACTTCCAGAATAGCAGTGTCCAACAAATATAAAAGCAAATAATCCAAGAACACTGATGGACCCAAGGAAGGCACGACTCTCCAGGTTAAAAACTTAGTTTATTGTAGGTCATAAGTACTTTCGCAGCTACTGCTGCTTCATCAGCTAACAAACACACTGAACCAAACTAGCTTTTAAACAGAGAAGTGAAACAATGTTGAGTCACATGACCATAAAATTTAAAGAAATACAGCTAAAATATATGCCATTTAAACAGCACATAAAATATATAAATATAAATGCAACATAAAAACTGTATAAAAAACTGTATAAAACTATATCAAATACAAATACTCTCATCTGGCTAGTGGTCTTGACTTCAATTTGGGTTTAATGGGTACAAACTCATTCAACCCATGCCCGAAATTTTTCTTTGCATCTGAAATATTATATATGTTTGTTTCTTGTTAGACAAATTAGTATTTTTATTTGCTTACAGGAAGTTTTATACAGTTTCACTTCTCTGTTTAAAGGCTTGTTTGGTATAGTGTGTTTGTTATCTGATGAAGCACTTATGACCTACAATAAATTATACAATAAACTAGTTTTTAACCTGGAGAGTCGTGCCTTCCTTGGGTCCATCAGTGTTCTTGATGTATGAAATTAAGTTGAATGGGTAATTTCTGCTTGCTATGAAGTATTGTCATTTGTGTTTGAATGAAAGAAACAGAATTTTTAGTTTTGGAGCTTGTACTAATAGCCTAAGACAAAGTGTATGCCTGTACATGTGGGTTTACAAATGTAGGGAAATAACAATATAGTGATTTTAGGTTTTCAAACCCCCCAAAACCTGAAAATATTTTAGTGAGGACATGGTTTAATAGACATTAACCTCTCTGGCTGCATCTTTCCTGCAGACAATGAATTTGCAGTGGAATTTTGCATTCGTAGCTCTGCTACTCATGGCATCTTACAACTATAAAGACAAATTAGTACAAAATGTCTACATGTACTTGAATGATGGGTAATACAGGTGTCCACCTGATGTCCATGTAATATTCACAGAATGGACATAGGATACATGTCTCCACTGGTACTGATACTTTGCTACAAAAGTGGATTTTGACATAAAAACTAATCTACTGATTACTATTTCAGTATGAAACATCAGAGTTCAATGTTAAACATAAAAAATGCATCTTCAATGAGCGGTAAACCTGTTTTCTTTGATCAGACTGATGCAAGAGTAGGACACTGTGATCTTGCTCTACCATAAATTGCATTTTTCATTAACTAAGGCACATTTTCCCCATGAACAGAGTCATTTGGTAACATATACTGTTAGAATGGAGACTTTATCTGCATTTTTTTCAAAGGTAATGAACATTCTGCTCCAAATGTTTCCCAAAAAGTATCAGTGGGAATGAAAAAAATCTACTGTGCACGTGTGTGTGTGTGTGTGTGTGTGTGTGTGTGTGTGTGTGTGTGTGTGTGTGTGTGTGTGTGTGTCAGCTACTGAGTTGACCTACTTCATACCATATAATTCTAGCTCTATAAATTAGCAAGCAACTTTTTAGCACAGCCTTTTTACAATTTGTTTAAATTATGTACAGCAAAAAGTATACATTAATCCTCCGTCTTTTTCTAAACATGCATAATATTTTCTATTAACTCAGAAGATAGCCTATAATCTCACTTTCTAATGCAGTGTGGGATTTAATTATGATAACAGAATGAGTAACTGTTGCACTTAACTATGCAAGTCTTACAGTAAGAAAAGCAGATATGCATGGAACTAGAATCATATCTATCCCCTAATTAAAATGTTCACTGAGGAAAAGAAAGGTCGTCATTTTACCCTTCAAAGGATGGAAGTATATTAATCATACAAATCACTTTGAAAGAGATAGTCATTATTTTACTATAATGATTTGTGTGGCATAGCCAAAGTTTTCTGTAAGTGCACTAATGACTCAATCTTGATCTCTGGTGCTTTTCTACAGTTTTTTTTCCTGGTGTTTTTTTATATTTCTAGTGGTCACCTTTGTGGTGTTTGCATGTTGTTCTTGAGTTTGCATGGGTTTTTTGTTATGATACTCCACTTTCCTTCACCTCCCAAATCATACTGATGAATTGGACACTCTAATATTTCCATATTTATTGCATTTACCCCTGCCATTGTGGAATTGGCTGTGGCTGAAAAAAGATCCATGCTGACCAGTTTATGTACCTAGTCAATAAATAAATATATTAAATTAGAGAAAAACAATTACACTTTAGTGCCCAGAAGCCATCCGTATAACCGCAGTTCATCAGTTCAAATTTTCTTTATAGCTAGCATTTTGAACAACATTGTCATTGGTAAATGCATGCTCAGGCTTTGGCTGCCCTGTAACAGCTAAGCAGATGTTATATACAGATCATGTTCATGGAGAACTACAAACCACCTGACCTTATTACTGGCGGCAGTGTGTCACTGATAAAACCGGTATTTTTAATCAGTGGGATGGACAATGCATACACACTATAACAGGAATTGTATAATTTTACATGAGAAACTACATAAAATGTGCTGAAAGAATGAACATACTGCATCTCATATAACCATCTGATTTTAGTAGAGGACAGTCAATGAGCTAATATTTACACTTCTTACATTGAGTGATTATTTAGTGGACCGAATGACTGTATGATGCTGACTGAGTAGATTGCAGTGATTCTCTGATCCTACCCCATCAGAGGAGACTTAAAGTAGTATTTATACTGCTTGAAGAAAATTTTGAAATGACAGTTGGAAGAAATCATCTGCTCAGTAGAGAATAAAAAAGTCAGATAACTCTCAGGCCTACTGAACAAAGGTGATTTCAGAGTTGTTGTAGGGGTGCAGTGGATGACTTTTCATGTATGGTATATAGCAGTTATGGACAGAGTAACATGGTCTAAGTCAGGATATCGATATAATTACCAGTTATTATGAGTAAACTAAGATTACACTGGAGAAAATATCAGTGAATACAATCAAATTATTTATTCAAATCACAGCAAGTTCCCTCAAGGTTATTGTACTGTCAGAATTTATGCTTAATAAAGAAATCAGAAAAAAAAAATCAAAGTGCAGGGTAGAAGTATTTATCAAATGTGTCCAAAGATTTTAATAATCACAGAGATGCCCTGAAGAGAATGCAGAATACTGGGATCTCAGATGGTGACTGACAAACCATAGGACAGCTAAAAGGCAACACAGATAGCAGAAGAGAAAAAATGTGAATGGCGTAGTATGATGACAGATTCAAAGAAATTAAATAACCACACTCATAGTACAACAGAAGTATTGGAATGGTATAGCATAGTAAATTATTCCATTTTTATAAAGAACTTCACTTATTTTTTTCTGATAAGCACAATACAGTTAAAATCAGATATGTGAGGCTATCACCTGTTCTAAAAGTGAACACGATACAGGCATTATGATAGTTTCCTTCGGCTGCTGAGCTCATAAATCTTTGGTTTTGTTTCATAGATTATTTTGAAATATTATCAAATATTAAATAATAAATATAAAATTAACACATTCAGTTATTGATAGTTTCATAGTTATATACTAAGCTAATGACCACCAGTGCATACCTCTCGACTGTCCAGATTTTTGCAGAATGTCCAGATTTTGGTTTGTTCCTCGTAATATTTGTGTTTTTTCTGACAAATCACTGAGATGATTTAAGAATTAAGGTCAATAAATAATGACATGCATTTGCATTTCAGACTTCATATCCTTCTGAAAATGCATGATAACACAAATCCTGTTATAGTAGCAACTTTCTAAGTTTGTAACAGCAATATTTAAAATGTGCCCCTATTTCTGGGCCTTCACCCCCCCCCCCATTTTGTCAGGCTTTGTCCAGATTTCTTGCAATAAGAGATTGAGAGGTATGCACCAGTGCCATTATAAGCCTAGCCATGCAATCCAACCAAGTTGTATCCCTATGTATTATAGGAGTTTATTAGACGTGGTATGTTAGGAAATTTCTAGAGGCTATGTGGGTTGGGAGGTATGTTACTTTGGACATTACTGTCTGTCTCTGTCTGTCAGACACATGGGGGCCAGACCCAGGGTGAATTTCTGATTTTCCATCCATTGGTCAAGACTACGCTTAAAAATGGGTTAGGGACGGACTCTGCTTCACATAGATGGGACGCATGTTACAGAGTATGGGGATCATTTGAGACTCATGTCCATCTCACCAACATGCCTTATTTATGTCACAAGCAAAACTTAAAACTCTTGGATCTAGTGGTTCTGATGCTGCTCATTTTGCAGATGTGAGAAAGGTCTATCACAGCTGGATCTGAGGATGCCTTGTATTCCAGACATAGATTGCCTCTCAGTAACCTGTAGGAGACAGACTAAAGAACTAGGGCTTCAAGGCAAGCCATATAGAACAATGTGTTTATACCCCAGATTCGCCTGAAAATGGACCTTTTGGGAGTTCCAGCTACTGAATATGTCTGGTCAGGTTCATCCTGAAGGGGACATTATACTCAATGATGGGTCTGATAAGGGCTGAATAAAGTGGCACTATAACTTCCTTGGACTTGGATGACATATCCTTATTTATAGGTTAGGAGACAAGCTTTGTTGACTGGGTTAGTCCCACTACACTAGTAGGCTCTTTTCTGGGGAAACTGGACCAAAACTGGTATTTATATTACTAGGGGAAATATGACCAGGTCAATTGGGAATCCCACACTACTCTTTTCAGTTGGTGCCATGGGTTCTTTTCCATCCACCTAAGTTACCACCAACAAAGGTAGATGGGGCCTTGGTTTAACTTCTCATCCAAAGGATGACACACTCAGGAGCACAGCATTCCCCTTATGCTACACTGCAGTGTCAGCAATCCATCTATCTGGTGTGGGAAAAGAACCTATGGCCTTCTGCATCAAAGGCAAGTGTGCTGCCTGTTGCACCACTGACAATGCAGGCATAAATCTGTGTACCCATGCAATGCATAAATACTTAAGGGCTTGGTTAACATCTAGCTGACAAAATAGGTTTGGCTAATAATTTATCTGCATGTGTGAAATCTGGCCAAGGCAAAACTATGAAATAATTCAAACTTAATTCATAGATTAGCACAAAGCACTAGGCTTACTATTAATATGGGTACATCTCAGCACATCATTAGATAATTATACTGAATTTCCTCAACGATGTCGGTTACAAGCGCTTTACCCTTTTCCACTATAGTTATTGTTAATATGATATGCTTTAAGAAAGTATTATGGAGCAAGAACTAATCCATAACAAAACCTATCCTGTTATATGAATTACTATTTCTATGAGTGGAATTGTAATGGTAGTTACAGATAAGTAGCCTCTTAAACCATAGTCAGTAGGGTTATTCATTCATCCTTCCTACTTATGAGTTACAATACCAACCATGAATGGCACATAACCATTATATGTTTATGTTTTAAAAAGGGAGAACTGGTTTTGTGGTCCATATTCACTGCTGACAATAAATAATCTGATTTTGTTTGGGGGTGCTATGCCTCATGGATTGTTGTTTTATTTGTGTAAACATTGTAGTAAAAAAAGCTTTTCTACTTTGGAGACTGGTAATCTTTAAAAAAAAATGTCCTTGTCATGAAAACAAATCCAGTAAAGAAGCAATTTACATATGAAATTTTCCACAACTAGCTACAAACTCAAGGGATGAGGGCAATAGTAAGGCATTAATTAATCACATTACAAAATTGAAGAGAAAACTGTGAAAGTATTATCAATGCCTTGTCCAAACCTGGCCTAGTAGTATAAATGCCACCTTGGGTCTGCCATGAAAAGAGGTCATTAATCTAGAGGGACTAACCCTCAAGTCATTCTCATATATATTGTTAATTAACATAAATGTTCATCTTTTGTTATAGAGATAAAAAAGAGACATAAGTATGATTCTTCAAATGTTTTAAACATTAATGTCAATATTTTTAATAGTTAGGTACTGGCAGAACAAAAACTGCCCGGCAAGCAACTGTCTACAAAATAAGTACTTTTTATACCTGTATTATATATATTATTGTAAACATCCAAGAACTTCAAATATGTTTTTACTTTTTGCATACACTAATTCTTGCAAAGTAAAAATTCTGTCCCCAAAATGTAAACAAGTGAGATAAATTGAGTATTTGATGTCTCAAGACCATATTATTAACTAGTAAACTCTGTGTATGCCAGTGGCTGTTCACAGATTGCTACAGGAGTAGGATGAGACGCAGGAGTATTGGGT